>NC_073694.1:107160384-107241447 GCF_029784165.1 Wyeomyia smithii
CGTACTCAATTACAGACAATATCGTTGTTTGATAAAGCCTTATAAGGTCTCCTGAGTGTGCTCCCCACCATGATCTGGTTATTGTGCGAAGAAAATTCACTCTTTGTTGTCATTTTTTCATCAGATACCTAATGTGACAACCCCAGGTGCCTTTAGAGTCGAACCAGATACCAAGATACTTGTGTACCAAAACCTGAGAGATCGTTTTACCCATTAGTTGTGGCTGGAGCTGAGCAGGTCCATGCTTCTTACAAAAAAGTACTATCTCAGTCTTCTTCGGAGAGAATGTAAAGCCCAAGCAGACAAATTGTTCAAGGTTTCTTGCAATGGTCCTTGCAAATCGGCAGCTTTGGCTCCTGTAACAGAGACCACGCTGTCGTCAGTAAGTTGTCTTATCGTGCATGAATTTGCCAAACATTTGTCGATGTCATTTACATAATAATTGTAAAGAAGGGGGCTTAAACATGAGCCCTGGGAAGACCCAAGTAGCTTATTCGAAAAGTTGCCAAATCGCCATGCGTAAAATGCATGTGCTTTTCGGACAACAAATTGTGCAAAAAGAGTTAATACGCATTGAATACGCAGTAAGTATTCAATGCGTATTAACTAAATACGTCGTATTAATACCAGTGCCCACTAAAGTAGCATTCGCTACTTTACGTTATAGCTAAAGCTTCAATTAATGACTTTTTACTTTTTTACAGTGCGTTTTAAACCCTACGTCCTGATCAAGGAACGGAATATAATAACGAAGTTTTTGATCAGATATGTAAAGTATTGCAAATTAAAAAAAAGTTTATTACTGCTTATCATCCTCAAACAACCGGAGCGCTCGAGAGAAATCACAGATGGTTAAATGAATACCTGAAATCTTTCGTAAACGAACATCAGTCGATTGGGATGAATGGTTAAAATTTTATGCTTAAATTTTCTCCACATGAACTAGTTTTTGGAAATAAAGCTAAATATTTGAACATGGAACAGAACCAGTTTGAACAATAAAATAAATTAATTGAACAAAAAGTAAAGAGAGTAGCTACAGCAGAACCTGATTCAAATCCAATCCAATTAAAACAAAGTGATACTTACTTTTCTTTACTTTTACGACGACGGTTTTTATCGGTTTGTATCGATCCAATGCCGAATTCAGAATACGTCGCCATGTCACTCGGTCTTGGGCTCCAATCTCCCCTAACACCTATTTCGCGGGCATCCTCGTCGACAGCAAACATCCAACGGGTGCGAGGCCTACGTCGAAGTCGACGGCCTCTATCAGGATTTCTGCTTAAAATAGTCTGCACTGGTCGTTCTTCCGGCACTCTAGCTACATGTCCAGCCCACTGCAACCTGCGGTGTTTTATCCGCTTAACTTTATTCGCCGATTTGTACTCCTGGTACACTTCATGGTTCATGCGTCTGCGCCAAACACCATTTTTTAGTTTGCCGCCAAAGATTGAACGCAAAACCCTACGCTCAAAAACACCAAGAGCTCGCCGATCGGCCTCTTTCAACGTCCATGCTTCATGGCCGTAGAGAGCCACGGGAAGAATTAGTGTTTTGTAGAGTGAAAGTTTAGTACGGGTTTGCAGACTACGGGACCTCAACTGGCTACGCAGTCCGTAGAAGGCCCTGTTTGCAGCTGCTATCCGCATTTTTATATCACGGCTAACCTCGTTGTCACTTGTCACTAGTGTACCCAGGTAAATAAATTCGTCGACTACTTCAAAAGTTTCCCCATCTAACACCACCTCAGCACCAACATCCGTCGGACTACCACGCTCTCTACCAGCCACCATTGATTTCGTTTTGGCAGAGTTAATGTTGAGCCCTACTCTCGCAGCTTCCCTCCTGAGAGGTCCGAAGGCCTCTTCCACAGCTCTATGGTTGATACCAATGATGTCGATATCGTCCGCAAAACCGAGAAGCATGTGAGACTTCCTAATGATACTGCCGCTTTTTTGCACGCCGGCCCTCCTTATGGCACCCTCCAATGCGATGTTGAACAATAAGTTTGACAGCCCGTCACCCTGCTTCAAACCATCTAACGTCACGAAGGAGTCCGATATCTCACAGGCTATCCTGACGCATGATGTAGAGCCTTCAAGGCGTCAGCCTAACTAGTTTTGTTGGGAAACCATGTTCGACCATAATTCGCCATAACTCATTTCTCTTTACTGTATCGTACGCTGCCTTGAAGTCAACGTCTGCAGATTAAATTCTCTAAATTTTTCGAGGATCTGACGCAGGGTAAACATTTGGTCCATAGTGGAGCGTCCCCCTCGAAAACCACATTGGTAATCGCCAACAAAGGTCTCCGACAACGGGTGTCGAGGAGGATTATGCCCCGATAATTACTACTGTCCAGGCGGTGGCCTTTTTTGTAGATTGGGCATATGAGACCCCCCAACCAGTCCGAGGGCAATTCTTCTTCGGACCACACCCTCAGCATGATCCGGTGTAAAGCACGATACAGCTCTTCGCTCCCGACTTCAAAAAGTTCGGCTGGAATGCCGTCCTTACCCTTGCTTTGCAGTTCTTCAACTCTTTCACTGCTTTTTAAACCTCGTCCATGGATGGTGGGTCCCCAGCTTTGCAATCATCTTCAATCACCAGTCTGCTCCTTTCGACTACGCTGTTTTCTTCATCATTCAACAGCACACTAAAGTGTTCCTTCAAACGCCTGGCCACTTCCGTTCTATCGGTAATCAAGTTCCCCTTCCTATCGTTGCATATGACAGGGGCTGACACGTTCCGGTTCCTGATTCCATTTATCTTCTTGTAGAAGCTTCTCGCATCGTGCCTAGGGAAACAACCTTCCGCCTTCGCAAGAATCCGCTCCCAATGCTGTCGTTTCTTACTGCGATGGAGTCTTTTTTCAGCAGCTCTAGCTTCACGGTATCTTCCAACGCTCTGACTAGTCACAGCCGTGACTAACATGTGAACTCTGGCGCGGTTCTTTCCATCCGTCACTCGCTGGCACTCAGCGTCAAGCCGCTCATTAGACGTGGCTGTCGCAGATGTACCCAACACTTCTCCCGCTGTGGTGCTGATTGCACTGTGGATATGCCTCCACTGTTCATTCAGGTTACCTCCAACTTGATCCTCGATCCGCTCATCAATCTTCCGCAGGTACTCTGTAGCCACTCCTCCAGTTGATAGCCGCTGGATGTTCAACTGTATCCTCCTTGTCGTCCTGGATTTCAACACGTTGGACAACCGGGCGCGAATCTTTGATACCACGAGATAATGATCCGAGTCAACGTTTGGTCCTCTCAACGACCTCACGTCTGTAACGTCTGAAAAGTGCCGACCATCTATCAGAACATGTGGTCCCCGTGGATCTGTGGTTAGCGATGTCGGTCGGCTAGCTCTCCCACACGGTTGTGATATCGGGTTCGATTCCCGATCAGGTCGAGGAACTTTTCGAGCTGGAAATTATTTTCTCGACTCAGTATGGGGCACGGTGTATCGTTGTACTTATCTTACAACATGGAAAATGTGCCGAAAACAATATCGATAACGAATTCTCTCAACTAATCTAGTTGATCGAGACCGCATTAGCCCCCAGGCTAGCGTGCGATATTGTTTTTTATCTATCAAAACATGGTCGATCTTGGAGCAGGCCTCTCCATTTGAGTGTCTCCAGGTGTGCTTACGTATATTCCGGCGTTCAAAATAAGTGCTACAGATAGCCATTCCTCTCGTTGCAGCGAAATTGACAAGCCTCAGACCGTTGTCGTTCGTAGTAGAGTGGAGACTTTCTCTACCAATCACGGGGCGGAAGAAGTTCTCCTGCCCGCCCTGCGTATTTGCATTCCCGATGACAGTTTGATGTCGTGTCCTGGGCACTCATTATACGTTTTTTCCAGGAGCTCATAGAACTCCTCCTTCTCTTCATCGGGTTAATCGATGGTTGGTGCTTACACATTTATCAGGCTGTAGTTGAAAAATTTGCCTTTAATTCTTAACACGCATATACGGTCACTGATCGGCCTCCATCTAATGACATGCTTCATCTGTTTCCACGAAACCGACTCCCCTTTCTACTCTCACGCCGCCACTGTAGTAGATGTGGTACTTGAATGAAGTGCCCACAATAGGATCTACTGCCCGCAATTCGCGTACATTCCAAGTACCGAGTTTCCAATAATCGTTGTCCTTTTTCGTACGCCTAGGTCCATGCCGATCATTCCGTTCCGTATTTATATCTGGATTGTTCGTAGTATTTGACCTTCGGTATGCTGCCTTACTAGGACTGCGATACCCAGTCTCGCGACGGGGCTTCCGTCTTAGATATAGCTGGCGAGGCACCGCGTTTCGTAATTCAGCCGCCCGCTCTGGGTCAGACACTGTTGTACGCCGTCCCTAACTGGGGGAACAGCCGCGTACGATCCCCCTACCCAGTCAGCATACGACCATGGTTTCTACCGGGGGTTGGTTACCCGATCACCGCTAAGGCAACTCGTATCCCGGTCGGCACCTCGTGGAGGTTGGAATAGGAGTTGCTGGACAGAGCACAGTGGGGCGACTCCATACAAAGGCTGGCCAAGCAAAAAAGTGTCGATAAATGCGACAAAAACTTGGTGTTTACATAACTTAGGGGCGCTGAACACGAATTTGGCATCAGTTTTTGTTTGGGGCCGTCCATGAAGCACGAAATCCAATTTTTAATATTTTTTGGCACTATTTTCCTTTTTTATAGAATTATATGATCTTTGACCACAAGTAGTGCCACCGGGCGTCCTCCCCATAGAAAAAATACGTAATTTATGGACGACCCCTCGAACTCAACAAATTTTTCCTAAATATAAATATATATATATATATATATATATATATATATATATATATATATATATATATATATATATATATATATATATATATATATATATATATATATATATATATATATATATATATATATATATATATATATATATATATATAAATATATATATATATATATATATATATATATATATATATATATATATATATATATATATATATATATATATATATATATATATATAGCAAGGGGAGTCGGTTTCGTGGAAACAGATGAAGCATGTCATTAGATGGAGGCCGATCAGTGACCGTATATGCGTGTTAAGAATTAAAGGCAAATTTTTCAACTACAGCCTGATAAATGTGTAAGCACCAACCATCGATTAACCCGATGAAGAGAAGGAGGAGTTCTATGAGCTCCTGGAAAAAACGTATAATGAGTGCCCAGGACACGACATCAAACTGTCATCGGGAATGCAAATACGCAGGGCGGGCAGGAGAACTTCTTCCGCCCCGTGATTGGTAGAGAAAGTCTCCACTCTACTACGAACGACAACGGTCTGAGGCTTGTCAATTTCGCTGCAACGAGAGGAATGGCTATCTGTAGCACTTATTTTGAACGCCGGAATATACGTAAGCACACCTGGAGACACTCAAATGGAGAGGCCTGCTCCAAGATCGACCATGTTTTGATAGATAAAAAACAATATCGCACGCTAGCCTGGGGGCTAATGCGGTCTCGATCAACTAGATTAGTTGAGAGAATTCGTTATCGATATTGTTTTCGGCACATTTTCCATGTTGTAAGATAAGTACAACGATACACCGTGCCCCATACTGAGTCGAGAAAATAATTTCCAGCTCGAAAAGTTCCTCGACCTGATCGGGAATCGAACCCGATATCACAACCGTGTGGGAGAGCTAGCCGACCGACATCGACAGATCCACGGGGACCACATGTTCTGATAGATGGTCGGCACTTTTCAGACGTTACAGACGTGAGGTCGTTGAGAGGACCAAACGTTGACTCGGATCATTATCTCGTGGTATCAAAGATTCGCGCCCGGTTGTCCAACGTGTTGAAATCCAGGACGACAAGGAGGATACAGTTGAACATCCAGCGGCTATCAACTGGAGGAGTGGCTACAGAGTACCTGCGGAAGATTGATGAGCGGATCGAGGATCAAGTTGGAGGTAACCTGAATGAACAGTGGAGGCATATCCACAGTGCAATCAGCACCACAGCGGGAGAAGTGTTGGGTACATCTGCGACAGCCACGTCTAATGAGCGGCTTGACGCTGAGTGCCAGCGAGTGACGGATGGAAAGAACCGCGCCAGAGTTCACATGTTAGTCACGGCTGTGACTAGTCAGAGCGTTGGAAGATACCGTGAAGCTAGAGCTGCTGAAAAAAGACTCCATCGCAGTAAGAAACGACAGCATTGGGAGCGGATTCTTGCGAAGGCGGAAGGTTGTTTCCCTAGGCACGATGCGAGAAGCTTCTACAAGAAGATAAATGGAATCAGGAACCGGAACGTGTCAGCCCCTGTCATATGCAACGATAGGAAGGGGAACTTGATTACCGATAGAACGGAAGTGGCCAGGCGTTTGAAGGAACACTTTAGTTTGCTGTTGAATGATGAAGAAAACAGCGTAGTCGAAAGGAGCAGACTGGTGATTGAAGATGATTGCAAAGCTGTGGACCCACCATCCATGGACGAGGTTAAAAAAGCAGTGAAAGAGTTGAAGAACTGCAAAGCAAGGGTAAGGACGGCATTCCAGCCGAACTTTTTGAAGTCGGGAGCGAAGAGCTGTATCGTGCTTTACACCGGATCATGCTAAGGGTGTGGTCCGAAGAAGAATTGCCCTCGGACTGGTTGGGGGGTCTCATATGCCCAATCTACAAAAAAGGCCACCGCCTGGACAGTAGTAATTATCGGGGCATAATCCTCCTCGACACCCGTTGTCGGAGACCTTTGTTGGCGATTACCAATGTGGTTTTCGAGGGGGACGCTCCACTATGGACCAAATGTTTACCCTGCGTCAGATCCTCGAAAAATTTAGAGAATTTAATCTGCAGACGTTGACTTCAAGGCAGCGTACGATACAGTAAAGAGAAATGAGTTATGGCGAATTATGGTCGAACATGGTTTCCCAACAAAACTAGTTAGGCTGACGCCTTGAAGGCTCTACATCATGCGTCAGGATAGCCTGTGAGATATCGGACTCCTTCGTGACGTTAGATGGTTTGAAGCAGGGTGACGGGCTGTCAAACTTATTGTTCAACATCGCATTGGAGGGTGCCATAAGGAGGGCCGGCGTGCAAAAAAGCGGCAGTATCATTAGGAAGTCTCACATGCTTCTCGGTTTTGCGGACGATATCGACATCATTGGTATCAACCATAGAGCTGTGGAAGAGGCCTTCGGACCTCTCAGGAGGGAAGCTGCGAGAGTAGGGCTCAACATTAACTCTGCCAAAACGAAATCAATGGTGGCTGGTAGAGAGCGTGGTAGTCCGACGGATGTTGGTGCTGAGGTGGTGTTAGATGGGGAAACTTTTGAAGTAGTCGACGAATTTATTTACCTGGGTACACTAGTGACAAGTGACAACGAGGTTAGCCGTGATATAAAAATGCGGATAGCAGCTGCAAACAGGGCCTTCTACGGACTGCGTAGCCAGTTGAGGTCCCGTAGTCTGCAAACCCGTACTAAACTTTCACTCTACAAAACACTAATTCTTCCCGTGGCTCTCTACGGCCATGAAGCATGGACGTTGAAAGAGGCCGATCGGCGAGCTCTTGGTGTTTTTGAGCGTAGGGTTTTGCGTTCAATCTTTGGCGGCAAACTAAAAAATGGTGTTTGGCGCAGACGCATGAACCATGAAGTGTACCAGGAGTACAAATCGGCGAATAAAGTTAAGCGGATAAAACACCGCAGGTTGCAGTGGGCTGGACATGTAGCTAGAGTGCCGGAAGAACGACCAGTGCAGACTATTTTAAGCAGAAATCCTGATAGAGGCCGTCGACTTCGACGTAGGCCTCGCACCCGTTGGATGTTTGCTGTCGACGAGGATGCCCGCGAAATAGGTGTTAGGGGAGATTGGAGCCCAAGACCGAGTGACATGGCGACGTATTCTGAATTCGGCATTGGATCGATACAAACCGATAAAAACCGTCGTCGTAAAAGTAAAGAAAAGTAAGTATCACTTTGTTTTAATTGGATTGGATTTGAATCAGGTTCTGCTGTAGCTACTCTCTTTACTTTTTGTTCAATTAATTTATTTTATTGTTCAAACTGGTTCTGTTCCATGTTCAAATATTTAGCTTTATTTCCAAAAACTAGTTCATGTGGAGAAAATTTAAGCATAAAATTTTAACCATTCATCCCAATCGACTGATGTTCGTTTACGAAAGATTTCAGGTATTCATTTAACCATCTGTGATTTCTCTCGAGCGCTCCGGTTGTTTGAGGATGATAAGCAGTAATAAACTTTTTTTTAATTTGCAATACTTTACATATCTGATCAAAAACTTCGTTATTATATTCCGTTCCTTGATCAGGACGTAGGGTTTAAAACGCACTGTAAAAAAGTAAAAAGTCATTAATTGAAGCTTTAGCTATAACGTAAAGTAGCGAATGCTACTTTAGTGGGCACTGGTATTAATACGACGTATTTAGTTAATACGCATTGAATACTTACTGCGTATTCAATGCGTATTAACTCTTTTTGCACAATTTGTTGTCCGAAAAGCACATGCATTTTACGCATGGCGATTTGGCAACTTTTCGAATAAGCTACTTGGGTCTTCCCAGGGCTCATGTTTAAGCCCCCTTCTTTACAATTATTATGTAAATGACATCGACAAATGTTTGGCAAATTCATGCACGATAAGACAACTTACTGACGACAGCGTGGTCTCTGTTACAGGAGCCAAAGCTGCCGATTTGCAAGGACCATTGCAAGAAACCTTGAACAATTTGTCTGCTTGGGCTTTACATTCTCTCCGAAGAAGACTGAGATAGTACTTTTTTGTAAGAAGCATGGACCTGCTCAGCTCCAGCCACAACTAATGGGTAAAACGATCTCTCAGGTTTTGGTACACAAGTATCTTGGTATCTGGTTCGACTCTAAAGGCACCTGGGGTTGTCACATTAGGTATCTGATGAAAAAATGACAACAAAGAGTGAATTTTCTTCGCACAATAACCAGATCATGGTGGGGAGCACACTCAGGAGACCTTATAAGGCTTTATCAAACAACGATATTGTCTGTAATTGAGTACGGATGTTTCTGCTTCCGCTCCGCGGCAAACACACATTTGATCAAACTGGAGCGAATGCAATATCGTTGTTTGCGTATCGCCTTAGGATACATGCAGTCGACTCATACGATGAGTTTGGAGGTCTTAGCTGGAGTTCTAGCATTGAAAACCCGCTTCTGGAGCCTGTCTTTTCGTATTCTTATCAAATGTGAGGTCTTGAACCGTCCTGTGGTTGAAAATTTTGAAAGGTTAATCGAACCTAATTCTCAAACCCGTGTTATGACATTGTATTTTAATCATATGTCCAAAAAAATCAATCCTTCTTCGAATATTCTAAATCGCGTCAACTCCAACTTCTCCGAAACTTCTCCAGGGAATTATAATTGGTGATATTTGGCAAGAGGAACGAGTATCGGTATAGTAGAACAGTAAGCGTGTAAGAAAGAGTATCACATTACACACAAGCACTGATGAACAATAATAATAAGCATGCCACTTCTCAATAGCGGTATTGCAATTCACAAAAGTGCGGGATACAGCAGACACCCGGGCATATCTCACAATAGATCTACGATTCTGGTCGCAGTGAGGAAGTCCATACAGGAAAAAAAATAAAAAATCACTGCATGAATGACTTTGATTTGTTAGTACCAAATCAATTGTGGATGGATTCCTAATAGAAGAATAACATGTAGGACCATTTGGAAATAAAACCGAATAAAATCCAGCCGAGCAATCATTAAACAATATTTTTCCATTGGAATTGCGTTGAGCATTATTCCAAAATCGATGTTTCGCAATAAAATCACCAAAGATTAAAAATTTAGATTTATTTCTTGTGAGTTTTTGCAAATCTCCCTTGAAATATTTTTTTCGGTCACCAGTGCATTCAAAAGGCAAGTACACTGCGGCTATAAATAAAATGCCAATACTTGTTTCAATTCCAATTCCCAAACTCTCGATAACTTTGGTTTCAAGATGGGGTAAAACACGATGTTTTATTCGACGGTGGATAACTATTGCAACTCCACCACCGGCAACATCAATTCTATCAAACCTATGAAGCATATAATTTGGGGTTTTTTTCAGTTTAATATGTGGCTTTAAAAGCGTTTCAGTCACAACTGAAAAAATATCACAAACTGAAAAACTAAAAAATTGAAAAATTTATTCTTTTTCGCTTTTAAAGAGCGAGCATTCCAATTTAAAAAAAATTACAGCATTATTTAAAATCATTGCTGTATTCCAATTTCATAACAATATTGGTTGTAAATTTCATACCTACTTGAACAGCCTTATACATCGAGTTATAGTTCAACAAAGTGGACATTAACTGCAGCATGGATTGTTGTAGGTAATCAATCTTTTCGGGTGTTGGAATACCTAAATCAATACTGGCTGACTTTTCAGCACCAAACACGGATGGTTTGTTACTGTTTGAATTCGAAATATTACCTGAAAGGACACTGGCATATGAACAGCCTGGTGTTGCCTGAACAGGATTATTTGTTTGAAATTTGTTTTCTGAATTCAAATTATTACCTACAGACACACCTGCTAATGAAAGTGCTGGTGATGCCTGAACAGTATTAAAAGTCTTTTGATTATCCACATTGACACCAGGTGCTCTAGAATTCCTACGTTGTCTGGAAGCAATAATTTTTGACCTTACAGGACAATTAAACGTGCTTTTTCCAAACATTTCAAATTATTTGCTTTGGTACGATCATAATATACTAAGTAATTTTCCTGGTGTATTTCAGTTTGATTAATTTTGGCATTTGTCTTTCGTTTCATCAAAATTACTTGGTTGGGGGCAAAACCAAGTGATTCTGACAAACAATTTTTGATTTCATCAATAGTTTGATAATTTTAAAGACCTTTCAAAACAGTCTTAAACGGACTCTCGTTTTTGGCATCGAAAGAATAAAATTTATACATCTTTTCAGTCAAATACTGTAAAAGATGTTTATGGCCATCAAAAAAAGATTCGGCCAAAATACGAATTTCGCCTTGGCGGCTAATTTGAAAATTAACTTTCACGTCCGGCAGAAATGATGAAAGTTCTGATCGAAATGCTTTAAAATTTGCTACAAATACCACAATAGGTGGAACTTTAACCTTTTTCTAAACGGCTTTATGCTCAGTATGAGAAGTTTGAAATTCTTGATCCCCAACGGAAGAAAGAATATCATACCTGTTAGTCGAAATATCAGTGTCACTTGGAGGAGATGCCTCACGTGGCCTTGAAGCCGCATCAAAGCGAGCTTTTTTATTTCTTCCAGGCATGAATGGAAAACTTCACTACACTTTCACTTCACTATAGAATTTAAGTAGAAATATCTCAAACCAAATTTACTCACAGATAGTGACTCCTAATTTCGAACTTTGATCAAAGCAGCTAGTTTTAAACAGCCTTTGAGTTTTGAGGAACAGTCTGTTCGTTTACAACCCGTTTTCTTTTAATAAGTCATGTATTTTTTGAGAGAATAGACTTTCAATATTTTTACAATTTAACACATAATGATTAAAATAAATTACACTGGTCAACACAAGTGTGGGCCTGAAGGTCAAACTAAGAAAAAATGAAAAATTATAGCTTCTCCTGTAATTTTTTTTCTTTCTAGGGCAACTATTGTGAGCTTTAGAGCAGCATTTTTTTCGATTTTGTCAACCAGGTTTATAATCAAATGAAATGGGTATCAATAAAGCAACTAAACCTTTAATTTAAAACTAAGATTGTTGAAATCAGTCATGTCATTTTTGGAAAAACGAATGAATTTAAAAAAGTTTTCTGAACACGTTTCTTTTCATAACCTTCGAACTACATGTTCTATCATCATAAAATTCGTTAGTTAGGGGTTTTGAAGACAGTCCGTTCATTTGATACCTATTTTGTTCAAATCGGTTGAGTAGTTTTTGAGATAATGAAGTTTTGTGATTTTCACATTTTGATACATAACCTCGAAACTAAAACTCCCATTACAATTAAATTCAATAGTTTTTGTTTGGGGCCGTCCATGAAGCACGAAATCCAATTTTTAATATTTTTTGGCACTATTTTCCTTTTTTATAGAATTATATGATCTTTGACCACAAGTAGTGCCACCGGGCGTCCTCCCCATAGAAAAAATACGTAATTTATGGACGACCCCTCGAACTCAACAAATTTTTCCTAAATATAAATATATATATATATATATATATATATATATATATATATATATATATATATATATATATATATATATATATATATATATATATATATATATATATATATATATATATATATATATATATATATATATATATATATATATATATATATATATATACTATATACTATATATATATATATATATATATATATATATATATATATATATATATATATATATATATATATATATATATATATATATATATATATATATATATAATATATATATATATATATATATATATATAAATCTATATATATATATATATATATATATATATATATATATATATATATATATATATATATATATATATATATATATATATATATATATATATATATATATATATATATATATATATATATATATATCAGAATGGAAAAATGAAAAATATTTTTTTTATGGTAGATTAATTTTCATTTATTTTTTATTAATAAAAATTCTAATTTAAACATTTTTCAAAATATTTGTATTCTTATGATTTTAAAAGATGCAGAGAGTCGTTTTGAATCAAAAAGCTCTTGGTAGTTAACATTCTAAGGGCATCGGTTTTCGAATTATTTTGAAAAAATTATAATTATTTAGGAAAATACACGTTTTTCTTAATTTGTCCGTGGTTCTCCAGCAAAAACCATACATTCATTGGAATGCTTGATCAAAAATATACAGTTCATTTTTTGACAACAAAACGATTGGATAAATAACTCAGGCGCTGTACCTTAGCCTACCTACACATCCCCCCTTGCCGAATGTTTTATAAAAAATATGTTTGTCGTGTATAATGAGTCCGCAGTAGATGATTTAGTCAAGATTCTTTTATAGGCATTTAAGGTTCATTCATAAACTCAGTCTTTGAATGCTGAATATAAAAAAACTTTATTTTTCCTCTTAAATTGTCATCAAGTCTTAGTTCTAATTGTTTTATTATAATTGAATGAATGGAAGAGGAAAACATAGCTAATCCGTATATTTGTCAACCAATCGTGGGCTAGCTTGGTGACGCCGGTACGATTGGTAAAAAAAATGCATAATACATAGACATACAAGCGTGCGCGGCAAGCGCCGTTTACTTGTGTGTTTATATGTTTACTATTTTAGCCATGTACGCGCATCATCATGCTTAGGATAGGTCTGGGTATATTGTGAGGTACACTCTCACTGTGGCATGGGAAACTAAGGCATTTGCCGGATTTATGTACTGGGACAAGTGCATTGCTCGGTTATGCAACTTATGAGGTTCGATACAGTTCATAGTCGAGAACAAACATGACCCAACTGTTGGACATGTTCGCCTGACTTGTGGGAATGTTAAGGATTGGTTAATCGTTTTGGGACTTGTGGGAATCTTGAGTGGTTTGGTAATTCGTGTGTATCTTGGAAAGGTTTGCTTGTGGGAAATCGAAATAGAATCATTTATTGTTGTCAACATTTTGGTGTAAAATCAAAAAATAGGACGTGCTATGTTTTTTTACAAAGGATTTTATATTTGAATTCAAAGAATGATTATATACTGAATACAATGGTTTTGATTATGAATTTGAATACTTTTTTTTTTATTCTCGCTTATTTTCCGTCGGTCTAGTTCCCACTGTTGTGGCCAATCTCCGACGCCCAGGGAGGCGACTCCACACTCACGACCCGTTTATTAACGGACCGGCGCCAACGGCTTTACTTCCTCATGCGATGGAAGGCGTGATCCTAGAGATTTTTCGCCTCAGAAAATCTCCCGGTGTCGGCTAGGATTGAATCTAGACCAGTTGGGTTGGTTGTGAGTGGATCACGCCACCTCACAACCATCGACACCTATGTCGGCGGTGGGATTCGAACCCAGGCGTCGAGCGTGGTTGGCGGAGACGTTACCAACCACACTAGGCCCCCGCTCTTACAAATTTGAATACTTGGTTTAATAACGTAGTTTATAAATGAAATGGTATATTAAAACATAAAAATTATGGTTTTATCAAACGATTTTTGTGTACTGCTACTGAATGATTTGATCTAACGTTTTTAATTTTGCAATTCGGATCTGAAAGTTCTTCTACTACATACGGACTTCACAAAATGTATCTAGTTTTCTTCTATTTTCGATTTTTTAATAAACTGTATCATTTTGTTTGGTTGTTGGGTTGGTAAACGGCTGGGCACGTGTCACTTGTGACCCCATTGTGGTCATTCACCTCTGCACAGGGGGGAATCGCTGGCCATCAGCCAAAAAAATTTTTTTTCGTTAGCTGCTTCATAATGTTTTTCCTTTATTGCTATAACATTCAAGTGTCTAAATCCAAAATTTAGGCGCAATATCATGAAATCTGAATTTTTTATGGCTTTTCAAAGCTTGGCGAACTGACGTTTTTTGTCTTTCTTTTGAAAAAATAAGTACATTTCTTTGAAACGCTCTGTAGCTTTAATGGTTGTTAGGATTTTTTTTACGTCAAAGAAAAAGTTGTTGTAAATATTGTGCAAAACAAACTATTTTCATTAGATATTGTAAAATTTAATCATAATAGGCCTGACACTAGAAAAAATTAAAAAAAAACGTGATTTTTTGTAGAAAAGTAGCTTAAAAGTTTAGTTGCCGCAGTTTGCCACGGTTGTGACTACAATCAAAATTTAGGTAAAAACGTAAGCTTTCAAATGCATACTGTCCGCTGCTGCGCAAAACTGCGCAAATTGTCACTTTAGTGAAAAAAGCGATAGCAGTTTTTTACATTTTTTTTGAGGTTGAAGTTTCATCCAGGATTAATTTTAATCATAACCATGATAATGGAAATTTATGATATCGAATGCAATCCGTAAGAATAAAATAAAAATTTGGGCAAAAATTACAAAATTTGTCAATTAAAAGTTATAAAATAAGTGTTAAATAAGAAAATAGTAAAAAAATCTTTATGATACTTTTAACTATGTCAAACTTTATCACTTTCTGCAAATTTAAAACAATATTGAAAACATTCAGCCCTTTTCAATTTATGATCATGAAATCCGCTAAACTGATTGAAGTGTTAAATACTAGCAGCAAATTCATACCATCGAACTCCGGCTAACAATAGCCCGTTTGGAGATTGCTTTTGCTTCGCACTCGTTGGCATACAAAAGTAAAGCACACATTTTGCTTTATGTTAAAAAAAAAAAACAAATAACAGTCATCGCCCTCGCATCTTTTCGTATTTATTAATTTTTTCAAAAGAAAGACAAAAAACGTCAGTTCGCCAAGCTTTGAAAAGCCATAAAAAATTCAGATTTCATGATATTGCGCCTAAATTTTGGATTTAGACACTTGAATGTTATAGCAATAAAGGAAAAATATTATGAAGCAGCTAACGAAAAAAAATTTTTTTGGCTGATGGCCAGCGATTCCCCACTGTGCAGAGGTGAATGACCACAATGGGGTCACAAGTGACACGTGCCCAGCCGTTTACCAACCCAACAACCAAACAAAATGATACAGTTTATTAAAAAATCGAAAATAGAAGAAAACTAGATACATTTTGTGAAGTCCGTATGTAGTAGAAGAACTTTCAGATCCGAATTGCAAAATTAAAAACGTTAGATCAAATCATTCAGTAGCAGTACACAAAAATCGTTTGATAAAACCATAATTTTTATGTTTTAATATACCATTTCATTTATAAACTACGTTATTAAACCAAGTATTCAAATTTGTAAGAGCGGGGGCCTAGTGTGGTTGGTAACGTCTCCGCCAATCACGCTCGACGCCTGGGTTCGAATCCCACCGCCGACATAGGTGTCGATGGTTGTGAGGTGGCGTGATCCACTCACAGCCAACCCAACTGGTCTAGATTCAATCCTAGCCGACACCGGGAGATTTTCTGAGGCGAAAAATCTCTAGGATCACGCCTTCCATCGCATGAGGAAGTAAAGCCGTTGGCGCCGGTCCGTTAATAAACGGGTCGTGAGTTAGGGTCCTGGGTGTGGAGTCGCCTCCCTGGGCGTCGGTGATTGGCCACAACAGTGGCGGAACTAGACCGACGGAAAATAAGCGAGAATAAAAAAAAGTATTCAAATTCATAATCAAAACCATTGTATTCAGTATATAATCATTCTTTGAATTCAAATATAAAATCCTTTGTAAAAAAACATAGCACGTCCTATTTTTTGATTTTACACCAAAATGTTGACAACAATAAATGATTCTATTTCGATTTCCCACAAGCAAACCTTTCCAAGATACAAACGAATTACCAAACCACTCAAGATTCCCACAAGTCCCAAAACGATTAACCAATCCTTAACATTCCCACAAGTCAGGCGAACATGTCCAACAGTTGGGTCATGTTTGTTCTCGACTATGAACTGTATCGAACCTCATAAGTTGCATAACCGAGCAATGCACTTGTCCCAGTACATAAATCCGGCAAATGCCTTAGTTTCCCATGCCACAGTGAGAGTGTCAAATTACATTACCTCACAATATACCCAGACCTATCCTAAGCATGATGATGCGCGTACATGGCTAAAATAGTAAACATATAAACACACAAGAAAACGGCGCTTGCCGCGCACGCTTGTATGTCTATGTATTATGCATTTTTTTTACCAATCGTACCGGTTTCACCAAGCTAGCCCACGATTGGTTGACAAATATACGGATTAGCTATGTTTTCCTCTTACATTCATTTAATTATACTAAAACAATTAGAACTAAGACTTGATGACAATTTAAGAGGAAAAATAAAGTTTTTTTTATATTCAGCATTCAAAGACTGAGTTTATGAATGAACCTTAAATGCCTATAAAAGAATCTTGACTAAATCATCTACTGCGGACTCATTATACACGACAAACATATTTTTCATAAAACATTCGGCAAGGGGGGATGTGTGGGTAGGCTAAGGTACAGCGCCTGAGTTATTTATCCAATCGTTTTGTTGTCAAAAAATGAACTGTATATTTTTGATCAAGCATTCCAATGAATGTATGGTTTTTGCTGGAGAACCACGGACAAATTAAGAAAAACGTGTATTTTCCTAAATAATTATAATTTTTTCAAAATAATTCGAAAACCGATGCCCTTAGAATGTTAACTACCCAGAGCTTTTTGATTCAAAACGACTCTCTGCATCTTTTAAAATCATAAGAATACAAATATTTTGAAAAATGTTTAAATTAGAATTTTTATAAATAAAAAATAAATGAAAATTAATCTACCATAAAAAAATTATTTTTCATTTTTCCATTCTGAACGTTTTTTTAAAGTTTGATACACGCCAAGTTTCTTTTAAAAAATGAAAAAAATTTCAGCTTATTTTTTATTGAAATTTAATGTTTATTTTTATTTTTTTTTTTGGTCAGAATATTTTTTGTACAGTGTATATTTTTTTATGATGCATTTTTAACTCCCTACAACTCATTCTCAGACAGTTTTTCTATACAATCAACGGTTTCTGGGCTACAATGCTTCGAATAAAAAAGGCATACGCCCTTTTAGAATATAACTCACGGGTGTAAAAAATCTCTCCATCTGTGAAAAATGCTCAGTTTGCTAAGCCAGATACGTGTGCAAAGTTTCATTCAAATCAAGAATCGAATATCGACCATAGCTCATGTTTTTTGTTTTGGCTTTCTTAGTCTTTTTTAAAAAAGAAGTACACGACAATCTAGATGAATTGCCCGACGTTTCGGCCGTTTGATGGCCTTTTTTAGCGTAAACTGTATTGATATTGAACACAGTTGGAAAACAACCGTATAGACAAATACGGCACAGCTAAGTGAGTGGCTATGTTAAATTTTCTACAATTGTTATTAACATTCAATATTACTATACAGTTTACCATGAAAAGGCCACCAAAACGGCCAAAACGTCGGGCAATTAGTCTATATTGTCGTATACTTCTTAAAAAAAACTGGGAAAGCCAAAACAAAAAACATCCGCAGGTTTAAAAATCTCAGACCAATTTAAATGTTTGTCCAAATATTTTATCAAAATAAATCTACCGTATGGTAACATACATTTGCTACTTTTAATATTAATTTGCTTCTATTATTAATCTTAGGTAATACTTGTTTGCACCCATAAAATTATGCACATTTATAGGTGCAAACAAGAATTGCCTAAGACCGGTGAACAATTTGCAGTCATCATTCTTGTCTGCTGTTCGTGTTGGTCGCACTTTCGTTTAATCATTACGATGAATAACAGAAGCAATATCGGAAAATTTATTAGCACCAGAATAGCAGCAACCAGGGCTCAACATTTTCGAAACAAAATAATGAAACTGATTATTCCGCGCTGTCATTTCGATTCGAACAGTTTAATTTTCACTTGATTCCTTCTGGCTGCTGTCATCGAATTACTTTATTCTTTGTTTCCCGTCTGTTCTTCATCGGATCGTTTCAAATAAAACTGATGACTATTTCAATTGACGGAGGAAGTGACGGAGAGAGAGACTTTTTCATTTCCTTCAGCGTTACAATTGAAACATGCACCGCACCGCGTCGTTTGATGATAGTTTTCTAATACCGCAAGCCGCAGTTAAAACAGCAATGGCATCCAATTAATACGTCACACAAACTGCGATCAATATTTCGGAATGTTTTTCGCTGTTGAACACTGGCGCTGCGTAACCACTTCGGATTGCGGAACTGGTTTTTTTTTTCTTCACATAACATTTATTTGACACGGCACAAATACAATTTAATGTTTAACGGCGCCAATTATATCTGATGACTTAAAAACTAAAGCAAATTTTTTATCCTCGCTGCCAACTACGAGCTGAAATTAAGTCTAACTTAAAACTAGCATGGAATTTCCAATCTGTGTTTTGTTGTTCAATGGTCATCTGATAATCGTCAAATGGCATGTATGGATTCGTACTGCTGAGCCACGATGTCGTGAGTTGGGACAGAGGCTCGTAGTCCTTGGGTCCTGGTTCTATTGTGCGGGGTCTGGTTGCTGGTTTTGTGCTTAAGGTTCAAACGTGTTTTTGTCGTTTTGTTGGGTGTAGACGGAGGGGAACGGGACTAGACTGGGGCATGGATGGATTTAAGGAAAACGTATATAAGGGTCATGTAGGGTAGGTCACGGCTCGCCAAGACATCACGAACAGGAACAGCTGGCCGTCTACCTCCGGCCTGAAGGGAAGCTACAAGTTTAGACCTGGCGTCACGGTGAACAGGGCATGACCAAACAACGTGCTCTATGTCGTGATAACCTTCACCACAGGCACAGATACCGCTTTCTTCGAGCCCAATACGACGGAGATGCGCGTCAAATCTATAGTGGTTGGACATAAGCCGAGACTCACGCAAATGAAATCTCGACTTACATCCAACCCCTTGAACCACGGGTTCGTCGATACCTTGGGAATTATGGAATGTAACCACCTTCCCAGTTCCCCTTTAGTCCATGATTTTTGCCAACTGATGATCGTATTCTGACGTAAAAATGCGAAAAATTCATTGTAAGCAATTGGTCTTTCATAAATATTGCCGTTTATTGCACCCACCTTATGTGGAACTGGTTTTGGTGTTCTCCGTTTCATATCGTCCCGGTTTTCTTTTCTCTCTCGTCCATATATTTGCGCGAAGTACTGTATGGAAGCCCCCTGTCTCCGTTAGCGCTCATTGGCAGTTTTCGAATGAGAATCGTCCTGTGAGAGTGATATAATCTTTTTTTTTCAATTGAAACGCATTTGTATCAGTTTCTAGCCCTTCAGTTGTCAAAATCAAATCAAGTTGTCAAAGCATGAGCTTCCGAGTAGTTTTCATGTGACTTACGAAGAGCTTGAGAATGATGCAAAAGCTTTTCAATTGAAAGCGACGGGTCAAAGCATCACTATAACCTGATAATTGTAAATTGGAAATGACTTTGTCAGGCTCTGGCAGCAACTCGTCAAGCTTAAAAAGACCAGAAATCCTTCCACGTGAAGTGACGGTGCTTATCGTCAACCATCGATGCACAAAAGGAGCACGCAATTGAGAGAGAGGAATTTACTCAGTATATTTGTATATAGGTTACAAAATTATTCAAGTTGAAGCTGTATATTGACCATGTTACTGCTCGAAAAAAAAATTACGCTGAATTTTGCGTCGAGAACCATGAAAGCATGGTATTTTTATTGTAAGCTTGCAAACGTTTTTTGTCATTACCATAATTCAGCAACGTTTTTTGTTGTTGAATCTACTACCGACAATAATTTTACCATGAAAAACATTGTCAGTGACTTCTGAATGTATGGAAAAAATGCCTGAATAAATGCTATTAAGATGCATAACAACCCGATTTTTCATGTTCAAAATGGTAAAAACAATTTTTTTATCGTTCTGGACAATGATATTTAATGCAAAATTAATGTATTTACATGAAATACATAATTAAATTATTGTATAGCTATGCACCATTACAGAAACATTTCAAGTTTTTTTTTATGTTATTATCTCGGGTGACAATGGGGATATGGTAGAAAAATAAATTTATTTAACCCGTAAAAACTCACGACAGAGCTTTTTTTTCAAATGGTCGTTTTCAGCACTGTCACTGCCGATTTGGGAAAACTTTGAATATTTTTCAAGTTGCTTTATGTTTTGATAAAGGAATTTAGCGGTGTTTTGACCAATTGATAATTCGGTTCATTAATGGCAATTTTGGTCACGGGTTGCTTTTAAACACGTTTATTTTTTGTCTAGGCCAACGTTTCGCAGATATATTTCCTCGTCATAAGAGCAAAAACAATAACAACAGGTTTTTGTCAAGTGGTGGGGGATAAAGAAGCCACCCCTCTGGAACTCTCCCGTTTTCGAGACACGCACATATGTCTGTGTTTTTTTCTAAATTTTCAAACAGTGTGAGTAAACACTGGGAATTTTCATACGTATTAATTGCTCTATGTATCAAATCATGTCAGGTAAATGAAATATGGTATGTAAGGATGAATTTTGAAAATTCCATCTTATATAATTACAAAATCACAAAACTACGTATTTTCAAAAAAATTAAAATAACATAATCGTCCTTCAAGTTTCTAGCTCTACATTTTTGTAACAAGGTCTCCTGAATCCATAAGCGATGAAATATGTATGTTAGTATGCAAGGGTTTTGAGAAAAACGAATTTAAATTCACCAAAGCACGTATTTTCATGGAAACCCGATTTTCTCAGTCTCCCACGCGAGATTACAACTTGACTCTTCTATTTTCATGCTCTCTTTTGAGAATAATGTCTTCAGAATCCAAAGATGGTTAAAAATAAAGTACGTGTTATTAAAGCTTAAGTTTCTCTAAATTTCTGCATGCTAGAATAAATTTTTCACCATATTTTGATTCAGAAGACGTTACTCTAAAATTGTAGAGCTTGAAAATCGAAGAACCAGATGAAACCTACCGTGGGAGACTGAGAGATTTAAGAGGTTTTCATGAAAATACGCACTTTGGTGAATTAAAAATCTTACATAATATTTAATCTACCTGATATGATTCTATCAATAGAGCAATTGATGCGTATGAGAATTCCTAGTGTTTGCTCAATCTGTTTGAAAAACTAAAAGCACAGACATATTTGCGTCTCACAAAAACGGGGAGGAATCCTTCATTCAAAGTGGCCACCCAACTGGAAAACCAGCCGGAATGGGAATGTGCCGGTGTATGCAACACGACCATAATTGTGTTCGGGGTACTTTCAAAACTGACGTCCAGTAGTATGAAGACCCCTCAGAAATAATTATTAGTACTAGGAAACAGTTTGTTTTTGGATGAACAGTGTCTTAAACAAAAGTAAGCGTTTAGTATCTATGCCAAATGGAATAAAATATAACAAGAGAGGCTCTTAGAAAGGGAACATGACCAACTAATCTTCAATTGAACAATGTTCCTATTTGAAATATTTTGTCACAAACAATAACATTAAAATTATATTTTATATTTTTTCTCAACAATGATGACATATCATAGGTTGGCAAAAAACTATACAAGGGCAACTACAAACTTCCGATAATTCATTTCATGATGACTCGGAAATTCAAATATATCTGAAATTGCAACATATGTACCTGAGTTCCAGCTATGATTCATTACTGAAATTTTGGGTTTATGAATAATGAAAATAATTTTATCTCTTTAACGGTACGTCCTACAGTTGTAATATGTTCGACAACTTTATGTCAATTGATGATATAAACAACTTTCCCGAAGAAACAAAATGGCTAGCACCATTTATTCAGAAGATAGATGTCATCGCCATCTGTAGAAACAAAATTAAAGCTGCCTGAACAACATTGCCGAAGACATGAACACTGTGGAAACAACTGTTAAGGAGTTATGAGGTTTTGTCGCGCCAACAGACCAATTTGCCCCACTGTGCGCAGTAGTGAGAAGCGCCTTGATACGTTTAACTTTACCGTGTTTGTTAAGAAGATTTTGATTCTATCGCATGGCAATGCCACGTTGGAGCGAGGTTTATCCGTGAACAAGGAGTGCGTAGTTATGAATCTGGAAGAGGAAAGACTTGTGAGGAGCGTTTGATGTACGATGCAGTACAGGATGCCGGTGGAGGAGACGAAATTGATATAAACAAGTCGTTTTGATCCATTACGCTCGCATTTCACAAAACCGATGTGAAAATCTGATAGGCCTGTTTAAAATGAAGTTTGTTTCGCAAGAAATGGATAACATCATTCTTTTATATATTGATTCTCATATGGTTGAGGTAAAACGGTTCCTATAAACTTAATTTGGCCTAGGAGTCCCCGGTAATGACTAGTATTTGTTTTATAAGATACTTGTAGACAACATCTCCTCTTGAAAAAGATGACGTCCGTCACATTTTTCGATTTTCTGCGACAATATCTTTTGATTTCAATAAGGCTGAACACGTTTAAGAAGTGACTTTGAGCATATTGGGATGTAATCGAAAGTCACGTTTTTTTATTCCTTAACTGTATGGAAAACTACAGGATTCAGAAATACAATTAACCGGGAAATTATTTGAACGAACCGGGAAACCGGAAAAAAACGGGAATTTAGTTTCGGGTTTTAAGTGGCCTGTACATTAAAACTTAGAGCCAACTATTCCCTTGTAAAATATTCCATGTTTTCCCAAATCAACCGTGGCAGGGCACAGTGGTTCCGTTTTCCAATAAGGTCGGTTATAAATATTGTTTTCCTATGTTTGAGATCAAAACGTCAATCTAAGTGTATTTTTTAACGCTGAATTAAAAAACCACATCTTTTTTTCTATTTATTTTCTATACGTTTGTGGCGAAAGGTCATCTAAAAGTACCTATACCAGATTTCACCAACTTTGGCCTTACAACTTTTTGCTACTATGCATTTTTTTAAACTTCATTGCCAGGAATTTCATGAGTGTATACATACAAAAAAATGTGTTTCTCGATGTGCTTAAGAAAATTAGGAAAGTTTTTTATTCACAACATTCATTTGATACGGCACAATACATATCAATAAACAAAATATTGTAATTCTCAAAATGTCATGAGTGAAAAAATAAAATTCCTTCTAAAATTGAATATGCAACCTGGCTCACGCCCAAACATAACCATAGCAATCGCAAGTAAAAGAGTAACCAGAGCGTTGTACTTGTTGGTAATGCTCAGTCTGGCACCGTAAGCTTCACCAAAGTGTGCGAATATGAGTTTAAAAAAACATAGCCTGCCGCTTGTGCTCCGGCAAAAGCGTGATGAAGGTTTTTTGTACTTGACAATCGTTTGGCTGTTAATTAATTTATCATGGTTTGAAATTGATGTGAGGAAATAAAATATATAATATTTGCAGAATTCGAAATCATCTGTTTATACATACTTAGCATCTTGTTTTATTTTAGGATCACCTATTTACACATTCCAGTTTGCAGTAAATGGTTATATGTAGGGACAGAGAAAGGCAATACTCACATTGTCCATGTAGATTCATTCACGTTAAGTGGATATGTCATAAACTGGAACAAAGCGATTGATCCGTAAGTATTTTCAATGTTTGTTTTATAAGCGACTTTTAATGGGCGAAGAGACATCTAAAACCGAATGACAAATAATATTTTGAACTTATGAAAAGTATTTTCCAGCTAAGACCGGCATTACACAACACAGTTCCTTTGTGTGTTCAGAATAGAATGCGTTATTCTAGTCAGTACGGTTTATTATATTATTTACAATTATTGCAGTTCTACATACTAACGTAAGACTACAAGAAGGCCACTGCCGAAATGTTCAATTGTTCATATTGCTAGGTCAGTTGATTTTGTGTACGCCGAACCTAGCCGGGTATGAAATATGATTCTTGCACTTCGAGTGCAATCCATTGCGGGTCGCCGAAGGCGAGCAGTAAAGAATAAAAATAACTTATGGTCGCTTGCGCGGCAAGCGACGCATGTGTTTAGCTATTGACGGATTTCACGCCAAATGAACCCGCGGTTGGCAGCACCCTCTCCGAATTGGTTGAAACTTTTTGGGTGTGAAGACATCACCTAATTAAGCATCTCTGCATACTTACTTACTTTTTCCAAAATTAGTCTAGACTGTCTTCTGAAAAGGGCGAAACTTTTTTTGTCAATTTTTTGTAAATCAATATATTTTAAAAACGATAAAATCTACAAAAAAGTGTTCTATAAGTAATTTTTAGGAAATTGTCTGAATCTTCACAAAAAAATATGGAAAAAATTATATATCAAGTCCTACACTGAAAAAAATGCAAAACATCGATTTAAAAAATGGCCATCTCCGTGTTGGCTAAAAATTTGTTTGGTGAAAGAAAACATTGTTGGCTACATTTCGTTCATACATCGCAACTTTTTTTTTGTTTTGTATAACTGATTAAAATGTGATCACATTAATTATCTATAGATAAATCGTCCAGCTCAAACCTTTGTAGGGGTATGTGGCGGGACCATCATCATCATCATCATCATCATCAACTTGAGCATATATAAGGGAAAAAAGTTATTCTCTAAAATATAAAATGAAAATGCAAACTAAAACCAAGGTATATTATTTTTTTAGTGTAAAACACCTTGATAGAATGAAATACTTGTTATGTTGTGTAAATGTGTCATGTCAATAAATTAGGTAATAGTAGAACCAGTGTTTGAGTGTTGTTTTTGACTCTGGAAGCAAAATCCTGCGTGAAGCACGTGACCGCTGTAGAACATAGGTAACCCAAACGCGGTAGGTAATTTTCTCCCGAAAGGAGTGCTGCTGCTGGTGTTTTGACTGCTACAATACATGTTTATTCTACCTGCAGAATATATGTTTATTCTACGTACGTATCTTTTACTTATTGTATCTGTTGTGTTATGTATGCACGTTACGAACCTGGTTGAAAGCTTGATAAAATAACAACGCTACTCTATCAACTTATAGCAATTGTGAAGAGAAGTTTGACTAAGTTATGTTATCATGGATCAAAAGGATATATCACGGCTGAAATATTCGAAATGCTGTGCAGCTGTTGGCAATAAGTAGTTCAGCCGTAAGGGTTCACGCAGTTTATCTTCTACGATAATAGAAAAAATACGGTCCATGGGTTATGACCACAAACTGGATGAATCGATGAACATTTGTGTTTCTTGTCAAGCTGGAATATCGAATAGCAGAAGTATTCCACAAAAAAAGCGACGAACGGATGAATACGAAGCAACGCAAGATTTCGAAGATCCACAACCATCAACAAGTAAAAGTCCGCAAGAATCAACTTGTGAAAGTCCGCAACCACCAACAATTGATGCTGAGCAGCCATTAACATGTTTTGAAGAGATTAATGACATGCTAGGTAAGAACGTTATTACTTTTAAAGAAGTAAAAACAAATGCAATAAGTTAATTTTTAACGCACCATAATATGCACGTATTATTATATAAATATTTTTTAAACTTTTTTTTTTCAGAAGCAGTACCATCAGTTCCATCATTATAGTCAATCGCGTCAGTGGATCAGCTGCAGGGTTCGTAAAATGTGGAAAAATTTAATTGCATCGTGCCAACACTGGAAGTTTCCCCAATTTCGACCATGAGCATGAGAAGTACCGATTATCGTGTTCAAAAATCTACGGAGACAGGGCTTGTAGCGAACTTGGAGTAAAATAATAGTGACTTTAGTGACTTTTTTCATTAAAATAGTGACCAAATAGAGACTAAATAGTGACCAAAAAATGAACAAAATAGGGTTTTGAAGTTTATTATTGAACCATAAATAAATTAAATTTTATCTGAAATTTATGTCTTTAGAACTTTTAATTTATGGTTTGTTCTCGTAGAAAAAAGTCGAACTAAAGTCTGTATCATAATTTCACATTGAAATAGTTATAATAACACCTTGTTCAATATATTCGAATACATGTTTTCGAGTTATATGTGCTAATGAAAGTTGGTGGACTGTCAGTTGTATTTAGTTCTTGATGTGCGATGTAACAGATCCGGAAAGTCATTATAAAAACGGTTTTTGGTCAGTGACTGCCCTTGCGCAATATTCAAACATCTCAGATCGTGTGAAGCTAGGCGAGATTTCGTTTATTAAACCATCGAAAAATACAAGGAGACATTCTCTTTGGGGGATCGTTGAAAATTCTGTCGGCCACGATCTGCAAGGATGCCGCAAGTCGTAAAATTGTGACTGTTATGAGGAAGCGTGTCCGGCGAAATGTAACGTTCAGTTTGTAATTCTCACCCATCTGAGTATATCTATTTAATTGGTCCACAATATTTTGGCCGATTCTTTTTAAAAAAGAGGCTTGATAGAGTGAAAATGATACTTTCACAGCTCGCTGTTCGCGAGCTCTTTGTTTCTGATGAGAAACTATTTGTCCTGGAGTGTGACTGATGTTACACAAAACAATCGAATGTGGGCAGCAGCAAGAGACAACATTTCAGAGTTCTGGAGGAGTGTTCCTCGATTGCAGAGTACAACTTTATTGAAAGTCTCGGGAGCAATTCGCAAGCGAGTAAACTTCCTTTGATTTTCATTTACAAAAACGCCGAATTTGATGCTGTTTATTATAGAACGGTAGTTTTGGAAAAAAACGTTACCCCGTGTCTTCGACAACTCTTCAGAGCTAATTACTATATGTTCCAGCAAGACCGTGACTCGCTACTAGCCCTGAGATCACGCAGGCAGTGCGACGAAACATATTCGGCATAGATTCAACGGAAATGGCTAAGCAGGAAGCATATGATGAAATGATTATGCAATTATTGGAGAAATTTAAAGCTCCTACTACAAGCAGGAATGACCAGGTAAAAATATTGTCAGTACTACCAAAATCGTGGTCCATCGCTAAAATAGTGAAGGAATTCGATGCGTCGCCATATATAGTGAAACAGATGAAAATACTTGTTAACGATCAGGGTATACTTTGTACCCCTAGTTCGAAATGTGGGCGTGGAATCAGTGAAATTGATAAAAAATCGGTAATAGATTTTTTTGACAATGATGACATTAGTAGACCTATGCCAGGAACTAACGATTTTGTGTCTGAGCTTCGAAATGGCAAAAAATAACATGTTCAAAAACGTCTTTTAATGATGTCTCTTAAAGAGGCGTACATGATTTTTCAAGAGACATGTAGTGGTATTGAAATTGGTTTTACTTTATTTACACAGATGCGGCCCAATCATTGCATACTTCTTGATAGCACCGGGACTCATAACGTGTGTGTATGCACAATACATGAAAATGTTAAATTAATGTCTAACACTTTAAAAGTAGTATCACAGGCAGAAATGTTGTGTAATATTTTTATTAGGACATCAGATTGTTATTTGCGTTTTTGCAAGCAATGTTCCTCCAAACAAACTATCGAAGAAGAACTCCTTTCACAATTAGAGAAAAATATTGAAGAAGATATTATTTTTCAGCAGTGGGTGACCACTTATCGTTGCAACTTGGAAACCATCATAAAGCCTGTTGACGAATTTATTTCGTATTTCGTTGAGAAAATTGATAAGCTTATAACTCATGACTTCATTTACAAATAACGATCTTCATTTCTTAAGGATAGGAAAGATTCGTTGGCTGAAGGTGAAATTCTTGTGATTTGCGACTTTTCGGAAAATTACTCATTTGTTATCCAAAATGCAGCTCAGGGTTATCATAGGAATAATTCTCAAGCAACAATTCATTCATTTGAAATTTATTATAAGAGGGATGCTATATCACGTGCGTGTGCATGTCTATAGTATGGCTGTGCATGTCTTTAGCGTGCGTGGCTTGCTATATAGCGTGCGTGGCTTGCTATATAGCGTGTGTGGCTTGCGTGTGCATGTCTATAGCGTGGCTGTGCATGTCTATAGCATGCCTGTGCATGTGTGATGCAACACCTCACGAATTTCCCAATGTTTCGTCACGTCATCACCAAAATGGTCATCCCAATAAAAAACCTATACAAAATGTTTACCTGCCCGAAAAAACACCCTGTCCAATGTTTCGTCACGTTGGCATCAGAATTCAGTAAACCCAAGAAGAATGTAATCTAGAACAATAGCCTGCCACCGAGTTTACTTAATACAGTAGGTCAAGCAGATTGAACGAAATATTTTTCGTTATTTTAATATAAACTGGACCATTAGCTTGTTGAAGAGTTTACTTAACACGCAACACCTTGTAATAACATAGCATTCTAGAGCATTCTTTATTTATTTATTTATTTACTATTACCAACAGACATAAAATAAATTGTCCTAATGGCTACTAATACTAATACAAATATCTCCGGAACATTGACAAAAATTTAGAACGTATAACTCGGTATGATAGATGGAAGTCGAAAACTAGCGACACTCTGTTGAAAGCGCGTTGAATACCTGTGATAGCATTGTTTGAGCTATAGTTGGTTCGGCGAAAGGGCAAGTGCAAAGCTGGCATGCTTCGCAGGGTTCTAGTTGGAGCATGCAGGTTGATTTGACGTAGAATGGCAGGACAGTCGACCCGTGGTGTCAGAATATCGGAGACGAGCATTGCGCGTGCTGTTTCCCGACGTAGTTGAAGAGTATCGATCTGGAGCAGCTGGCATCGGTCCTCATACCTGGTATTACGCATGGGCTGTTGCCAGGGAAGCATTCGAAGGGCATAACGTACAAACCGGCGCTGAATGTTTTCGATTCGGTAGATAGCATTATTATAATGAGGCACCCAGACTGTAGAACAGTACTCCAATGAAGACCGAACAAGCGAACAGTAAAGCGTGACTAGGCAGTGGATGTTTTTGAAATCACGTGTCATTCGGAAAATAAGTCCTAGTTGTCTAGAAGCCTTCGCTACGATGAAAGATATGTGTTGCTTGAAGGTGAGTTTTTCGTCCAGAAGTACTCCGAGATCCTTAATGAAGACGACTCGCTGTACTGGAGAACCGTTTAGGAAGTAGTCAACTTGTAGTGGCCTGTGTTTTCTCGTAAATGTTATGACGGAGCATTTGGACGGGTTTAGTACCATACGATTAATCTCGCACCAGGAAGCGAATATGTTGAGTTGTTCTTGAAGAAAAGCGGCATCGGCAGAATGTTTGATTTTGTTGAATAGCTTCAAATCGTCGGCAAATGCAAGACGGGGGCATTTTAAAGAATAGTGTACGTCGTTGAAGTAAAGCAGGAATACTAGTGGGCCAAGATGACTGCCTTGCGCAATCCCGGAGAAAGCCGAGAACGATTTCGAGATTTTGTCGTTAATTTTCACACTCAGAGTCCGTCCCACTAAATATGACTCTAACCAGCACAGCAAGCTGCCGCTAAAGCCATAACGGTCAAGTTTGGCGACGGCAATGCGATGGTTTATTTTGTCGAAAGCGGCTGAGAGGTCCGTATAGATCGTGTCCGTTTGAGATCGGTCAATGAAGCTGTCGATTACGAAACTTGTTAGGCAGAGTAAATTCGTCGTACACGAGCGTTTCGGAAGAAACCCATGTTGTTTGTCAGCAATGTTATTTTGGCAGTGCGCGAAAATTGGTTGCAGTACGATTAGCTCGAACAGTTTCGATATAGCACACAAAGCAGATATGCCACGATAGTTGTCGATTTTTGTACGGTCGCCCTTTTTGTACACCGGGAACAAAAATGCGTGTTTCCAAGCTGTAGGAAATCTTCCTGAGGAAAGCGACAAACGAAACAAGAAACTCAACGGTATAAGTAAATCAGTGATGCACTTTCTTAGAAACGTGGCCGGGATACCATCCGGACCAGGAGAATAGGAATGTTTCAGTTTACTAGCAGCGGTTAGAATCATTGAATCGTCGATGCTAATCGAGGCGATTGATTGTCCATAAGAGGGAACGTTATTTGCGGCCTCAAGAACTTGGTCATTAGTAAGAGTTTCACTGTTGAATACACTAAAAAATTTATCGGCGAACAATCTGCATATTGCGGTACAATTATCTGCTTTCTCGCCAGCCAGCTCCATACTAGAGGGCAGACCTGATTGCTTCCGCTGCATGTTGACAAAATTCCAAAACTTTTTTGGATCAGTCTTCAATTTACTCTCCATGAGCCGCCTATTATTCGAGTAGCAGCAGCGTCGTAGTTTTTTATACTCGTAATTTAGTTGCCGATAGTGTTCTCACAAACAAAGCGTACCGTTTGCTGAAAACCTTCTCAATGCAGCTTTTTTCATTGATTTTAGACGACGTAGTGTGGAAGATTGCCAGGGGAGATACTTTCGATGACGGGCTTTAGGAACAAAACGTTCCAACAGTGGGGTACAGACAGAAGTAAAATCGTTCACGGCCAGGTCAATATCGGTGTGATTCAAAACAGTAATCCAATCTACGTTGCGTAGCGCGCTTGACAAGCCATCGTAATCAGCTCGACGAAAATTGAATCGAATCGAGTTTGCTGAAATCGGTGGATCGATTCTATAACGATTGTCGAGAGACAGAACAAGAGCCGGGTGGTGAGGTACGGTTTTGACAAGCGGGTCGGGTGCGTATGCAATCTTAGGAGCCGTGTCACAGTTGCTGACGAAGCAAAGGTCTAGGCAGCGTCCGTTTTCGTTGGGATTGCCATTAATTTGCTGTAGGCCAGTGGCGTTATACCCGTCGAGAAGATCCATAGCACAAGCGTGAAATGTAGACTGATCCGGGTCGGGATAGTAAAAGCCGTCACAAGCAGGGCGCCAGAATAGACTAGGTAGATTGTAATCACCAATAATTATTATTTCGTCGCGCGGATTAGCTCTAGCAGTAATCGAGGAAACAGACTGAAGATGAGTATCGATCAGCTGCTTGTCGCGTGTGCGGTCCGGTGGAAAGTAGACAATGCAGATAAACAATTTTCTATCGGTCAACTGGACAGACACCCAAATCTGTTCGAGCGTATTCCACGTGGGGTCACAAATAACGTGAGCTTTCAAGCGTCGATGAACGGCAATGAGTACACCTCCACCGGTCATTTTCAGGCTGTTGGAAGAGCTCCGATCACAACGGAAACCTTCGTACTCGTTTCCAAACAAATAGCCTGACACGGTACGATCGTCCAACCAAGTTTCAGTAAACGCGATAACATCATAACAGTCATCCGGAAAAACGAGCACATAGTCTTCGATATTTGAATTCATGCCGCCAGTATTCTGGTAATAAAGCTGAACCATCGAATCCGGGTTGCGGGATCGTATCGCCCTGGGACTGGTTGGCAGCGGAGCTGACGGCGCGGGTGTTAAGTTGAGTATGCTAGAACACGAATCGGAATGTTGGCATTCGTTGTCAGGGGCATAAAACGAGGATGGATACTTAACTTGTGCGAGAGTCAGTTGACTCTCGCTGTCCAATAATGAAGCATGAGAAAAGTTCGAACTATTGACGAAATCTATCGGGTCGTATCTGGTCGAAGTCAAATTTACGGACGAAAACTCCAGTGGGCCATGTAGAAGCACGTAAAGTAACATCCTTAAGGTTCTCTGGAATCTCCACCCGGGAAGATATAAAATTCAATTTCGCGGGATCTGCGTTTTTTTCACTAACATAATGACGTTAGGCGTTTCATTGATGCCGAGGCACTCTCGAGTCATCGCAACGATGTCATCAACAGTGTGGCTGGGATCTAATCTGCTTAAATAAAGCCAAAATTGCTGCCGTTCATCAGCAATGGTTTTTATTTTGCATTGTATTGTTCTCGTGCCACAAACACCGGCCACTGCAGCCCGAAATTTCGAAGTGTCTTCACGACTCCGTTTAGGTGTCGGTTGTTCGCAGGGCTGTCGCTGAGAATAAAAAACATTCTGAGCTGGTAAAGCGGTGCTGGCTGGGAAGTGTTTCTCTATACGGATCGATTAGTTTGATACGACTGTATTCAATTTGGCGACAGCTTCACACAGCATCGATGTATCGGTAGCGGAGGGTGTAAGGGGAGCTGGGTGCTGCAACCACTCGTTGAAACTTTTGGCGCACTCGTCACAAAACCAAAACAGATTATCACTGAAGGTGGCTATCACGTCCAGAGTGGAACGTTGCAGTCCCGAAATGCAAGTGCGATGAAACATGGAACCGCAATTCCCACGGCAGGCAACTCTATCGATTCCGTTGATAGGTGAGCTGCATGTTTTACAGACAGAGGCCATGACTCGAACAAAAGAGGCACGCTGCCGGTAGGCGCCAACTTATAAACGGAGATTTTGCAGCAGAACGTCTAGAATAACTCTGTACTCGATATCACACACGCGAAAGGTGATTGAAAAAAAGCAACTGGTAAAATAAAATATTCGTAAGTAAAATAAAAAAAAATATTCGTAATTATTACTCGAAAAAAACGTCGAAAAGAAAATCACGGTTGGAGCAAAGTAAACAAGCTATTGGCGTGTTACCAGAAAAAAAAAAAAAAAAATTATGAATCGTTGGCCAAACCGGTAAATGACAAAACATCTTATGAACAACTTATGAATCGTTTAAAACAATAACCAAGCGTCCTAGTTATGAGTCGTTGAACGACCGGTTGCTTACGAAATGTAAATATCCTAACGATCATGCCACACCATGTATACCTTTTCAATTCAACTATAATCAAAACAGAAGCCGGTGGCACAGCGTCACTCACGGTTGCCCTCAGGCGCTCACGGTTGCACGCGGTTTTGAGTAAATACGCGCTCTCGCACGCGCTCTAATGTTCTCAGTATTTCGTTGAGAAAATTGATAAGCTGATAACTCATGACTTCATTTACAAAAAATAGTCTTCATTTCTTAAGGACAGAAATGATTCGTTGGCTGAAGGTGAAATTCTTGTGATTTGCGACTTTTCGGAAAATTACTCATTTGTTATCCAAAATGCAGCTCAGGGTTATCATAGGAATAATTCTCAAGCAACAATTCATTCATTTGAAATTTATTAGAGCAAGCGCACCGGTGAGTTGCCATTTGAGTTGCTATTTTCACAACGCTGGCCGTTGCTATTTTGGATAGCAACCGATTTTCGCACCGGTCGTTGCTAATGGGGATTACCAATTCCACTATTTCTTTTTCATACCGGCAGTTGCTAATTTCTGGAGACCGTCACTAGCCAGCGTTGGCAACATGTTTGTTTGTGATGTATTTCGCATATTTTTTTCGAATTTAGTAATAACCAACTTATCCGTCAGTCAATCGTTTCCGGAATGAGCTACGTTCTTTCTACTTCATAAAATATTCCCTCCATTTCACGAAACTTTGTTTTTAACTTTGTTTCCGTTTTCCCAAGTTATCGATAACATAATTCTTTTGCAGGTTTTGTTTACTTGTGCGTACATGGATTTTTTCATCCTTATATGTTTATTTATTTGTAATTCCGTAAAACTGCGCACGTCCCGCAACGTTGGCTTAAATGACTATTCTACTGAAAGCTGGCGAACTGTCATTAGTTTTTTTTTTTCATTTATTTGGAGCAGAGAAAAGCCTTTGGGAGTAAAGTTCATTTAAACCTCTTCTCCCAAAGGCATAAAAAACCTACTCTTCTTTTTCATACATAACACAATTCAAATACACCTCCAGTGAGACATTGTCTCTTCGAAGGAGGTGCATTGTATCTAATCTTATTACAAATACTTATTATCTACTTCAACAAATTGCACTTTTTGTGAATCGATTCAGCGGTATCACTTTGAGCTGTACGGTTGTCACTATGAAGTTTGCATCTGTCCGGGATGGCTTAAAATATGCCGTATGGTAAATGACGCAGCATTGACTGAAACAGTGGCAGCTTGGTAGTCTCCAATGATTAAACTTGGAATGAGCGATAGAGTAGAGAAAAGAACCCATTATGAGCGTAGTAGCGCTGGCTTCGGCCAGACATATACCAGTTAATTTACCTCACAAAATATCTGGTGCGGCTCCTGGCCGGGCATTTCAACCCGTAGTGGTAGTGACCTCAACGGCGACACATAGGACAAGGTTTGGATGTACATTGGGTTGGTATTCCAGGAAGGTGACGATGATTCTGTCAGTGGCGCGATCGACCGATGAAACAGTGAACAGCTGAACACAGGAAGACTGGTCTAGCTTCTGACTTTTGTTTTTGTTTTGGAAGCTGAGCCGGGCTGCTTTTCCGTAGCTTTCTGCTACAATATGACTTAGATAAGATATTGACGTAACTTGCCTCTAATATACAGTTGTGCCGCTTTTTTGAACTTGGGTATATTGCGTTCTAATTTCAATGCTTCTGGTAATGCGTTGTATCGGACGTTGCCATAATACGTGAAGGTCTTTTTTCCAGTCTCCGTATTCTGTCGTAATACTACAAGGGTAAGCTCGATTTCTTGTTTCATGAGTATGGTCGGCTCGTCTTAGAACGTAATTATGGTGGATCCGTGAATTATGGAGAAGATTTTGCATGGTCACCACAGTTTGTAATTCGCGTAAAGCTGCTATAGGGATAATCGAGTTGGGTGCATTAGAATATAGCTCCAGAGTTTCGTATAGCCGTGGTTTGCCATATACGATTTTGAGACATCGATTCTGTGTTGTTTGAAGCGGCCTCAATACAGTTTTCGACGCAGCTCCCCAAATAGCGACCAGATACTGCAGTTTAGATTGTACAAATGCTTGGTACATAGTAATAAGCTGTTTTCGAGGTAGCAGATTTGATATTCTCCAGAACAAACCACAATATGAGCTAATACTGTTTCTTAAAATATCAACATGAGCGTGCCAGCTAAGTGCAGTATCGAATGTCAAGCCGAGATATTTGAAACTGTCTGCTTTTTCTATTGTTGTTGTACCAACTTTCAGCTCAGTCTGGTTTGCCACTTGCCGGCCCCGTAGACGAAATATCATATACTTTGTCTTTTCAAGGTTTAGAGACAACAGATTTTCACCGAAAAACATCTGGAGTTTTTGCATATCTTCAGACATTTGATGAACTAAACAAGCGGAGTTTGTAGCTGTGTATGCCATAGATGTATCATCCGCAAATAATCTAGGTTTTCCATGCAAATGAAGTCTGGCAAGATCATTAATATAGAGCAAAAACAGTAGAGGCCCTAAGTTGCTCCCTTGTGGAACTCCAACCGTAATTGCTTTTCTGGAGCTTTCGGTACCGTTAATTGAGACATACTGAGATCTTCCCGACAGATAGCTCTTGAACAGAGCATTAGCTATGCCCCGGATACCATAGTACTTCAGTTTTCTCAGTAATAGGTCATGATCAATGGTATCAGAAGCCTTCTTCAAATCTAAGAAGATTACGCCTGCATTTCGTGTATCCATTGCCTGATAGATATCGTCAACGAGTTCACTAGCAGGTGTCCATGTATTTGAACCGGAACGAAACCCGAATTGGTGTTGGTATATGATATTTTGATCCTCCAGGTATTTGATAACTCTCTCAGTGAGAAGTTTCTCGAACAGCTTACTCAGAACTGATAGGACGGATATCGGGCGGTAGTTGTTCAGTTCCATTTTACTCCCTGATTTATGAATTGGGACTACACGAGCAACTTTTAGATAATCTGGGTAAGTGCCTGTCGAAATACATTCATTAAAGCTGTTTGCTACGAGAGGCGCAAAGATAGTGTGATGCGTCTTTATAAAGAAGGGTGAGATATCGTCATATCCTGGGCTTTTATTGACTTTTAAATTATTTATCTTAACAAGGACCTCTTGTACTGTTGCTGGCCGTAGGTATATGGACTGATTGACGTTTTGCAATGTTTTAAACTTATTTATGTCACGGCTGCTAGGAATGGTGCAGGCTAGCTGGGGTCCGATCGCACTAAAGAAATTATTAAATTTATCAGCAATTGTTCGTTCATCTGTGATTATACGTCCATAAATTGTTAGCTTTATAGAATCTTTGCCTTCTGATTTGCGCCCAAGCACTTTATTCATGTTACGCCAAACTGTTCTTTGATCAGAGTTTTCAAACAACCTGGAGTAATAATTTCGCTTGGCAAGGTGTTTCTCTTGCTGAACCTTTTGAGAGATGCGTGCAAGTAATCCTGACATTTGGTCTTCTTCGATACCTCTTAATCACATTATTCTTGATATGCATCAGCTTCCAGAGATCAAACGTCATCCACGGGCATTGTCCCGTTACTCTAGCTTTTATTTCAACCGTCTTAGAATACTGGCGCTTAAGGGTGCGGTATGTGTCCACAGCCTGCTTCAACTTTTCTTGAGCGGAAACATCACCTAAATTTTGCATTGCTGTCGAGAATGCATCATTCAGCCTTCCAAGGTTTACTATGGTTTTCTTGAGCTCGACCAATTTTATTGGTTTCTTAAGTTCAAATGTTGAGAGAATAACGCAGTGATCACTGATTTCCGATGGCATAGTTTCGTTCATAACTAGTTGTATTCTGTATTTCATGCTGTCTCGGTTCCCACAGTTTGCTATTAATATTTGAAAAATTGCCGCCAAAAAAAAACTCAAATATAGAACGCGTAAATTGTTTTCGAGTATTTGGTTGATTCTAGTGATGGAGAAAATGATTCCACAGAACAAATTTCCTTATACGCGATTAAGAAAATGGTTTTTGGAAAGATTCGGGGCGGCTCTCAGCCTAGTAAACATCCGAAGGAAGGTGCCATCCAGCGTTTTAACAATGTTTTTATCGGAAACACCGGTCTATACCGATGACCATTTCCAACGCCGCTTTCGAACGCATCTTAGGTTATTTTTGAAGATTGAAACAGCGGTAAAGGAGAAAATGGTTTTTTATAAAACGACCGAATGAAACGAGAAAATAGTTGGTATTACTCCCGAGCAGATTTGCTCAAACCTTCCAGGTTTATTGAATAATATTGGCCAATCTTGTGAGAATTTGAGCTTTCCGCATCGTGTAGGTTGCCGACCAAAATGCCAACCAAAATGGTCATCTCAATAAAAAACCTATACAAAATGTTTACCTGCCCGAAAAAACACCCTGTCCAAAATTGCAGGTCAATCGGAAATAAAATTGAGTAGTGGTTCACGCCGAAACTTGCGTCCTACGATACGACGTGTTTAACAAGCGAGGCAAAACGCTTCGTCTTCCGAGGCCGACCAATTGAGTCCGCATTCGAAACACTCATCATCTTCGTAATATTATTACGAACATTCACTATCGAGCACAAAAAAACAACAGTTTGACATTTCATCAAATAGCAACGATTCGGCTCGTTGCTATCGCGTTGCCAAATTTAATAACTCGCTACTACCCGAGGTGAGGATTGTTATTTCCCAAACCAACATAGCAACGCCCGGTGCGGTTGCCGCGTTATGGTGGGAGTTGCCAAACTAGCTTTAGAAACTTCAATTTAGTCACTGGTGGGCTTGCTCTTATAAGAGGGATGGTAAATTAGAAAATGTAAGTTTCATTGTAATATCAGAAGTTTTGACGCATGATACTGTGACTGCCCAGCTATTCATATCAAAATTAATTGATTTCATGAAACAGAAAGTTATTTTCTCAAAAATTATTTTTATGTCAGATGTAGCAGCTGCTCATTATAAAAACAAAAAAAAAATTGCGAGCCAGTGTCATTTCAAATTAAGGCATAAATTAGAAGTAGAGTGGCACTTTTTCGCAACACCACATGGGAAAGGTCCCTGTGACGCAATCGGAGGTACTCTCAAACGAATGGCAGAGAGAGCAAGTCTTGCCCGAGATTACGGAAATGCTATTAAAACTCCAAGAGAACTTTACGACTGGGCAGTTCAACAAACAGACAAATGTATAACAAAATTAAATTTCTGCTACATATGCAAAGAACAGTAAACATAAATGTCAGAGGAACTAGAAGAACTATTCAGTCAAGTAAAACCAACAACAACACACAACAACAACACAGAAATTTCATAGTTTTGTACCCTTAAGTAATAATCAAATAGCAGTTAAAAGATATTCTAGTTCAGAAGATGACCCAAAAATATTTACTGTATTTAGTAGTGGTAAGAAAAAGATGCTAAGTGATTATGTTTGAAAATAAAACATTTGAATTATTAAGTAAAAAAATCGATTTTTTCTTCCACATTAACACCATTTTCATAGGTAAATTTATCAGGTAGGTTCATAAGATATGAGAAGCATTCACATCTGTACGTGAGATGACATTGTGACGTAGATTCAAGTGATCAGTTTTTCAGTACGGCCCAAAAACTAAAGAATTCTTCGTCACTTTTGTATGGAAATGTCTGCTACCAAAAGATAAATCTTCGAATAATGAACAAATTGGCATGAAAAACTCATATTCGAGAAAGTGGCACTTACGTCACTTTGTCATCTCACGGCAATTCACAATTCACACCATTTCCTAAAAGTTATTTATAGAACATTTTTTTGTAGAATTTACCGTTTTTGAATTATATTGATTTACAAAAAATCGCAAAAAAAGTTTCGCCCTTTCCAGAAGACAGTCTACACAGTACCAAAAAATGAAATTTACAACTAATACAAATGAAAGCACATGACGGTTTCTAGCACATAAAGTGAAAAACTTATATAATTTCACACCGTTTATAATGCACAATACAGAATCGTTTTAAACCATGCAAATTTGTACGTTAAGTGATATAAACTTAAAGCTTTGAATATAAATATGCAAGCAAATTAACAATATATTCATTTACATTGCATGTTAATATAATGCTACACGGAATATTACATGGTGTCTAATGCTCCATTTATGTGCATTTAAAGAAATGTAAATTTTGTTTACTGTGTAGACTAATTTTAGAAAAAAAAGTATGCAGAGATGCTTAATTAGGCGATGTCTTCACACCCAAAAAGTTTCAACCAATTCGGAGAGGGTGCTGCCAATACTTGAGACGATTTGGGATGAAATCCGTCTGTTATGGAATTCAGTTTTCATGTACTGTTTGAGTTTCTTTTGATATTGTATTCTGTATTGTTACGTTTGGATGTTGTATATCGATTATTGTAAATGGTCCAGCATAAACTGGGTCTAGTTTTCTGCGATTTTCTCTTTTCAACCATACTTGATTTCCCATATGTACTTCAATTGGTTTTGAATTGTTTGAGTATTTACATATTCTGTTTGTTTTAGATTTTTCCAATAAAATTCTTTCTGATACGAATCATATTTATAAACTGGATCTATTGAGCTTGTTTCTTTAGGTTTTGTTGGATAGTTTGTTTGTGTACCGAAGACAAATTCAAATGGTGTGAATGTTTGTTAAGTATGTGGCGTAGTATTGAGAAGAAAGTAAAAAATGGTATCCATGAATCCCAGTCATCATGTTGTTCATTGATGAACTGGCTGATATATTCGTTTAAGCAACGATGACTTCGTTCGAGAGATCCTATGGTTTCAGGGTGGTAAGCTGTTGAAAATTTTTGGTGTATGAAGAGAATATTGCATATTTGTTGGAATATTTTTAGTATTTTTTTTTAGTTTTTATATTCCGTTCCCATGTCGGATTTAATTCCATTTATTAAGATAAGATTTTCTACTTGTGCTTTCGGTAAGGTACTAGCTTGCTCATTTACTATGGGTACTGTTATTACATATTTCGTCAAATCACATTGTACTGTTAATGCGTAACGATTTCCTTTGTTTGATCTGGTTAATGGGCCAATGGTGTCCATATAAATCAGTTCGAAGGGTTCATGGGAGTGGAAGTTTTCTCAAAATAATCTCTTGTTTTAATTCTGCTGCTTCAAAATGTTTCCGGGAAACACTGATCGCAATTTTCTTTATTTCTGATGAAATGGCCATTTCGTTCAATGATTGCATGCGTTCTTTTAAATAAATTGTACCTTTATGTGTGAATACTTGCGCTAGAGCAATAATTCCTTTCAGGTTTTTCGTTTTCACTGATACTTTCATGTAATTATTAATAAGTTCGAATGTGAGATTGGGTTATATTATTAATTGAATCGTAGGCCTTAAGGTGATCAATCTTATTTGCTGTAGATTCGCTTCTTGTTGCTTTCTTAGTTAGTCGAATTTTGGACCCTGTCTGCATTGGTAGAACAGACATTGTCTTTAGAGTATCAGTGTCAATAGCAATACGTGAAAGAGCATCGGGCCCTACGTTTTCTCTTCCTTTTACGTATTCAATACCGAAGTTAAATTCCTCCAAATCTAGTCGCATTCTCGTTAGTTTAGACGTTGGATTTTTTATTTGAAAAAGGTGTATCAACGGGTTGCGGTCTGCCTTTGGATCAGGATTATGCCTGATAAAAAATTCTGAAGATAGAGGTGTTGCATACTATATTTTGATGCAGAAATGTAAATTCCCTCACTACGGGGCATCCAGGTTGTCCCGGAAGTCGTCAATGAAACCTATATTCAATTAGAAGGTTTGACATTTCTACCGGAACTCAGGAATATTTCCTACATCCGGTGACCTAGGCCAGATCTGAGGTCAGAAAATAAAACTTCAAAATTTTCCAGTTCAATGGTGTTCGAATTATTACAATCGAATAACATTTGGCAAAGCTACAGCATTTCAAATTTCATCAAAATTTTGCCTATCCTACTTATTTTGATCGACGAATCCAAACAATTTATCCTACTTTATTTTGATCCCCTGTAGGTATGGTCTAAAATGAGAGATAGCTTAATATATGGCAATGAACTCTTGCTCTATAGTAGATTTGTTACTTTCTCCTTTAGTGAATTTTGTACTGGCGTACGCTATGGCTAATCTTATGCCATCATACTCTTGCTCCAGTACAGCGCCACATGCAATTTTTGAGGCGTCTGTGCTGAGGATAAATGTTTTTCTAAAATCTGGGAATTGTAGTATTTTGGGGTTTAAAAGTACTTGTTTCAATGTCTCGAATGCGTTCTGGCATTTGTCTGTCCAATTGAACACTGCTTTCATGACTAGGAGAGCGTTAAAAGGTGCTGCTTTGTCAGAGAAACATGGTATGAATCTTCTATGACAATTGCAAAATGCGACGAATCTTTTAGCGTCGTCTGCCTTTGTGGCTGTGGGCAGTTTTGGATTGAAAAAAATTTCGATTTGTTGGATTGTATACCTTCCGCAGATATGTCGTGTCTCAAGTACGTCACGTTTGCATAAAAAAGTGCACTTTGCGCGGTTGAGTTTCAAATTATATTCTCTAATTGGGTTATTTAGCTATATCAGTTTTTTATGTCATCTGAAAAAACTGCATTTTCTAAGCAAAACGTGATTTCCAAAATTTTTTTATCGTTGTCCTTCGCTTTATAAATCACAATTAAAAACTGCTCGAAATCGCTACAATGACAGTTCGCCCATATACCAACTGTCATTGTAGCGATTTAGAGCGAATTTTTATTCTTCATTTAAAAAACGAAGAATAATGATATAAAGTTTAAAAAACACGTTTTCCTCGGAAAATTACACTCTTTCAGATGATATATAAAAATTGGAAATCCGTGAATAGCTAAACAACCCAATTTTTCGAAAAACGTGTTCTAAATTCGTCAGGTGATGTGGAATAAAGCATCCGATTACTATTATGTCGTCTATGTAAAGGAAAGCACATTCTGGCAGTAGTCCGCTATGGGCTATCGTCATCATGCGCTGGAGACTGTTGGGCGATATGTTTAGTCCGAAAGGTAGTCTATTGAATTCGTAATGTGCAGAGTTGGTTGAAAAAGCTGTAAATTGTTTGGATTCGTCGTCGAGTTCAATTTGGTGAAATCCTGACATTTGACTTAATGTCACACTGTAGCAGACGATTCCACAATGGATCTCACTAATGCAAAGTACAATGATTTTGAACAATGCAAATCAGTGAAATCTTTTGAAACTTTTATCAGAAATCCCAGTTGACGACTTGCACGTCCAATAATGTTGGCTCGATGTGGCCCGAAAGTTAATTTTGCGTCAAGCAGTACACCAAGGTCATTGATTTCGTTGACACGAGCTAGAGGTGTACGTCCAATTGTATAGGTAGCTTTTATAGGATTGCTACCACGGTGTAACAAAATACAGTCATACCTCGAAATAAGGCAACTTTGTTTTTGTTTCCGTTACGTTATACACTGGGGTCGCTTTTCACGCGGTTGGTTGTACCGCATTTGAAAGATTAGATTAGATATATTCATACTAAACTTATTTAATACCGCGTACAAACAATCTTCCGAATCGAGTAGAAATAATCCGCGCCACTGTTAGTTTCTGGAAAACAACCAAAATAACTAAATACCTTCCAATATGGGTATTTCCGGTGTCAGATTGATGCCAGAAAATTTGCTAAATATGACCCAATATGAATATATTCAAAATTAGGGCAATGTACAGAAGCCAAAAGCCGAGGATGTTGTCATTTCGATAAAACCAATCATTTCAAACGATTTGTCTTTTGACTTTGATCACATTCTATGGCCGATTCGTCGTGCATTTGCAGACTTTGAACACATCGCAAGGAAGCAATGAATTTGGAACGTTCAAATAGTACAAAACCAGATTTAAATTATGTTGAGACCACATATATCAATCAAAGCAGGTATCGTTTAAAATAGCCTTTGAGTTCCTTTTCTTTCCATAACTTTTGAGCCACATATCAAATTGTTATGAAGTTTGTTATCTGTAGGTTCGAGAGATGACTCGTTCGTATGACACTAGTTATGTTCAAATAGGTCATGTAATCTTTGGCTTAAGTTCAATTATGATTAAATGAAATGGGAACGTATAGGGCAGCCAAACTTTGAAACCACGTGTTCAATCATAATTCATCAGTTAACCCTTAACTAGCCCGCTCATCTGATAATAATATTGATCAAATCGGTTCTGTAGTTTCTGAGATAATGAAGTTTCGCGATTTTCACAATTGGTACTTTACAGATGAAGTTACAGTCCGATTACAGTAAAATTCAATAGGGTGTTACGAGGCAGCTAGACTTATTAGTTGACACTAATTTTGTGGAAATCGGGTCAGCCGTCTTCGAGAAAAATGAGTGAGTTCAAGTAGTCTTCGGAATATGTTCCTTTTCATAGCTGGATTTCACATTTTTAAACATAATATGCAAAGTAATAGTCTGATTGCAAACCAAATCAATAGGGTCTTATGGGGCAACTAGACCTTCCATTTGACACAGATTCTATGAAAATCGGTCCAGCCATCTCTGAGAAACATGAGTGAGATTAAACAGTCTTCAGAACACGTTTCTTTTCATAACTTTTGAACCACAAGTCCAATCTTTTTTTTTTCAATTAGCATTTATTTGACACGGCACAATACATATTTATGTTTTACAGAGCCAATTATTTCTAGTGTCTTACTTTATAAAGCATCTTATAAACTAAGAGCAAATTTTTTCTCCTCGCTGCCGACTACGAGCTAAAATTAAATCTAATTTAATCATGTTAACATGTTGTTTCTGATCAGTGGTTCTATGTTTTTGTCCGTTGGTGTTCAAGTAGCCATATGGTATGTGTCACTGAGCCACGATGTCACGGCAGGCCTCGGCTTTTCGGTCCTGACGAATTCGTGTGGGGGTTATATGATAATTCCTATATTGAGGTCCAACGTGTTCTTGTCTTTTTGTTGAATGTAGACGGAAGGGAGTGGGACTAGACTGGGGCACCGATGGATTTCAGGAAAACGTATATGAGGGACATGTAGGGTAAGTCACGGCTCGCCAAGACATCACGAACAGGAGCAGCTGACAGTCTACCTCCAGCCCGAAGGGAATCTATCAATTTAGACCTGGCGTCACGATGTACAGGACATGACCAATCAATATGCTCTATGTCGTGATAACCTTCACCACAGGCACAGATACCGCTTTCGCTGAGCCCAATACTACGGAGATGCGCGTCAAATTTATAGTGATTAGACATAAGCCGAGACATCATGCAAATGAAATCTCGACCTACATCCAACCCCTTGAACCACGGGTTCGTCGATACCTTGGGTATAAAGGAATGTAACCACCTTCCTAGTTCCCTTTTAGTCCAAGAATTTTGCCAACTGATGATCGTATTTTGACGTACAAATGCGAAAATTTCATTAAAGGCAATTGGTCTGTTGTGAATATCACCGTTTGTTGCGCCCACCTTAGCCAAAGTGTCCGCTTTCTCATTGCCCGGTATCGATTAGTGAGAAGGGACCCACACTAAGGTAATCTGAAACGATTTTTCGGATAAAGCACTCAGATGTTCCCGTATTTTCCCCAGGAAATACGGAGAGTGTTTAACATCCTTCATCGATCGGAGAGCCTCAATAGAACTGAGACTGTCCGTAAAGATGAAGTAATGGTCCGTGGGCATTTTTTCGATAATCCCTAGGGTGTATTGAATTGCAGCGAATCCTGCGACGTAAACAGAAGCAGGATTATCGATCTTATGGGAGACGGTTAAATTGTTATTGAAGATACCGAAGCCAGTGGACCCATCGAGAAGTGATCCATCAGTGTAGAACATATTATCGCAGTTGATGTTTTGATATTTATTATTAAAAATTTTGGGGATCTGCTGCACGCGTGAATGATCCGGGATTCCACGAGTTTCTCCTATCATGGAAGTGTCGAAAAACGCAGTGGGATCAGAAGTATTAGATAAGCTGACACGATTTGGAATATACGAGGAAGGATTAATATTCTGGGACATGTGATTGAAATACAATGTCATGAAACGGGTTTGGGAATTCAATTCGACTAGCCTTTAAAAATTGTCAATCACAGGACGGTCCAAAACCTCACATTTGATAAGAATACGAGAAGACTCCAAAAGCGGTCTTTTAACGGAAGAACCCCAGACAGAACTTCCAAACTCATCGTATGGGTCGACTGCATGCAACCCAAGGCGATACGCAAACAACGATATTGTATTCGCTCCAGTTTGATCAAATGTGTGTTTGCTGCGGAGCGGAAGCAGAAACACCCGTACTCAATTACAGACAATATCGTTGTTTGGTAAAGCCTTATGAGGTCTCCTGGGTGGGCTCCCCACCACGATCCGGTTATTGTACGAAGAAAATTAACTCTTTGTTGGCATTTTTCCATCAGATACCTAATGTGACAACCGCAGGTGCCTTTAGAGTCGAACCAGACACCAAGATATTTGTGTACCAAAACCTGAGAAATCGTTTTACCCATTAATTGTGTTTGAAGCTGAGCAGGTTCATGCTTCCTAGAAAAAACTACTATCTCAGTCTTCTCCGGAGAGAATTCGATACCTAGCTGTAGAGCCCAAGCAGACAAATTGTCCAAGGTATCTTGCAATGGTCCTTGCAGATCGGCAGCTTTGGCTCCTGTAACAGAGACCACGCTGTCGTCTGCAAGTTGTCTTATCGTGCATGAATTTGCCAGACATTCGTCGATGTCATTTACATAAAAATTGTAAAGAAGGGGGCTTAAGCGTGAGCCCTGGGGAAGACTCATGTAGCTGATGCGAAAAGTTGCCAAGTCGCCGTGCGTAAAATGCATGTGCTTTTCGGACAACAAATTGTGCAAAAAATTGTTTAAAATTGGAAAATCCTTGTCGGTGAAGTTTACCCGAAAGAATGTCAATAGAAACGGAATCAAAAGCCCCCTTAATGTCCAAGAACGCAGACGCCATTTGTTCTTTGCGAGCATACGCCAGCTGAATATCTGTTGAAAGCAACGCAAGACAATCATTCATCCCTTTGGCACGGCGGAAGCCAAATTGAGTATCTGATAGCAGACCATTTGATTCTACCCAATGGTCTAAACGACGGAGTATCATTTTTTTCATCAAATTTCGGACACAGGATAGCATTGCAATCGGCCTATACGGGTTGTGATGGCGATCACCTTCACTTGCCTCCAAACCTGCGGTACAATGTTTTGCTCCAGGAACTTATTGAACAAGTTCAACAAGCGCCTCTTGGCATTGCCGGGTAGATTCTTCAACAAGTTGAATTTGATTCTATCTAACCCAGGCGCGTTATTGTTAAAGGACAGGAGGGCAACTGAAAATTCTGCTATCGTAAAAGGTGATTCTATCGCGTCGTGGCCCGGAGACGTATCGCGAACAAAGTTTTGCGCAGGAACAGAGTCCGGACATACTTTCCTGAAATCAAATATCCACCGACTTGAAGACTCCTCGCTTTTGTTGACCGTTAAACGATTTCGCATTCTTCGGGCTGTGTTCCAAAGAGTGCTCATCGATGTCTCCTTCGATGTTTCGTTTACGAACCGACGCCAATACCCGCGTTTCTTCGCTCGGACCCAGCTTTTAAACTCGGTTTCGAGCTCCGAATACCGTATATACTCCTTGACATCACCTGTATCCCGAAAAGCTAAATACGCGTCGGATCTCTTCGTGTAGACATCAGAGCACTCTCTGTCCCACCACGGAGTGGGAGGCCGTTCTTTGATCGTTACGCCAGGATATTTCTTCGTTTGGGCTTGCAACGCGGCGTCGAAAATCAAACCCGCGAGGAGGTTGTATTCTTCAAGTGGTGGATGATGTTGATGTTGAATTGACTCAACAGCTTCTGAAACCATCCTCTCGTATAACTTCCAATCGATATTCCGTGTGAGGTCATACGGAATATCAACTGGCCGCATGCGAGTTGACCCGTTAGTAATCGAAATAGGAATAGGCAAATGGTCACTACCGTGGGGATCGAGGATTACCTTCCATGTGCAATCCAACCGTAGCGACGTCGAACATAAGGAGAGATCCAAAGCGCTTGGGCGCGCTGGAGGTTTCGGGACACGTGTCATTTCACCGTTGTTCAAAATTGTCATATCGAAGTCATCGCAAAGGTTATCATTGTAGGAGCGGTTATCATTGTATAGGGAACCCCAAGCCACACCATGAGAGTTGAAGTCTTCCAAAATCAAACGCGGCGAGGGGAGAAGTTCTATTAAATCAAAGAGCAGCTGTTGCCCAACCTGTGCTCTGGGAGGAATATATATATTAAGGCAATACAAAGCACTTTACCTTGTATTGTCATTTGACATGCGACAACTCCAATGCCTGGAATCGTGGGGAGGTTAATACGATAAAAAGAATAGCACTTCTTAATCCCTAGAAGTACCCCTCCATATAGAGTATCTCGATAAAGGCAAATAATATTAAAATCATGGAAGTTGAAATCAGTATTCGAAGTAAGCCAAGTTTCACAAAGGGAAAATGCATCGCATTTGTTTTTATTTATCAAAACTTTAAACGAATCAATTTTTGATAAAATACTTCTGCAATTCCACTGTAAGACAGAGATAGAATCCTTCATATACGCAGTTGAATTAGGCATCGAAGGATACAATCGCTGCCAGGAGGGGCCATTTTGCAGTCAACTGCTTCAAAAATGATCTAACTGTTGGAAGGAATGCTGTAAGAAAAATTTTAATTGGATCGGGTACATTGAAAGATTTAAAGATCCAGTCCACATTGTCAGAAAAATCACCAATCCAGCATTTGATTCATCAACTGGATGTGCGAGAGGAACAACTGGGGTTTTAGATGTTCCTGGGAGTACTGGGAACTCCTTCTGGGACTTCAAATTTCCAAGCCCAGGAGGAGTTTGCTTCGGTTTTTCCGCAGCACTTTTAGTTTTGGTTGTACTTTCCTTTCCACTTTGGGAAATCCTAGGACCTTTTCTAGGAAGTTTAGGTGAGGAAAGATTTTTTCTCTTTCTAGACCCTCCAGTATTGGCAGTCTCTTTGAGCATATCAGCGTAAGAGCGCATTGAACGCTCTTTAAGAGACCGTTTTAATTTGTCCTTGCGTTGTGTGTACACCGCGCACGTGGAGAGCTCATGCTGATTCTCCCCACAGTGGATGCATTTTTCAGCATTTCCATTGCAAGAATCCTCAGCATGGTTTTCCCCACATTTACCGCACTGTGCCTTATTGCATCAGTAGGCGGCTGTGTGACCAAACTGCTTGCAATGAGTGCAGTTCATTACACGGTGGCACATACAGCCGCACAGGCAGACGAACGAACTTGAAACGTGGGTAGGAAGCGCGGATCCGGCGAATGTGACACGATACGAGTCTGACGGGGTATACATTTTCTTACCTCCTACGAGGGATACTGACCGCAATTGTTTTACGTCATGTACTTTTACCTCAGGTAGGCTGCTGTTCTTGAAACAGCCCACAGCATCCTTCAAGAGGCACTCGACGGACAGACTTGAATCGGTCACAACATCGTCGATCTCCACATCTCGCGCGGGACGTACACGGGATACTCCCTCGTAAAGAGCTCCGAACAAGCTATATCATTGGCCTGTTTCAAGTCATTCACCACGACACGTAGCTTGTTTGGCCTGACTTTCGAAATTTCAGTCACTGCATTGAAATGTGACGTCAGGTCCTTCGAAGTTTGAATTATATTCAGTGATTTCGACTTTGGTCCTGCTTTCGGGTGGAAAAAGGGCCTGTCTTTTGGTCCGGGCAAAGCCTAACACGTGGAGAAGGTGAAGAATTTGCGGAGGAAGAGAAGGTAGGAGGGACAGGGTCAGGAGGGCTCGGAGACGGAGGATCGGGGGATGGGGTATCCACATCCATTGCGCTTAAGTTAGCGCACTGGCACACTGGACAAGAAACACGTACCTGCTTTTCTTTGTTTTGAAGTTTTTGTTGTCTTCAACAGCAAAATCACCGAATCCTACGGTGCTGGAGCGAGCAGCTTCGCAGCGATACAGGTATACAATAGGATGACCTTCAAAGCGGAATATCTAATTATCTGCAGCAGCACAGCACCAGGCAAGCAATGCCTTTTATTTGTTGTTTTGTTCACACGTGGTGTAAAGCGAGAAGATCACAAAACGCGTCCGTTATTGCCGAACGTTCGGGACAGAATGAAGTCCAATCTTTATAAAATTCAAAAGTTAATGGTATTTCAGGTAGCCCGTTCATTTGAAACCAATTTTGTTCAAATCGGTTGTGTAGTTTTCGATATAATGAGGTTTCATGATTTTTACATTTTGATACATAACCTCTAAACTAAAAATCCGATTACAATAAAATTGAATAGGGTCTTATGGGACGGCAAGACCTATCATTTGCAATTAATTTCATGAAAATCGGTCAAGCCATCTCTGAGAAAAGTGAGTGAGAATAAAAATCTGCACATACACACAGACACACACACACACACACTCACACACACACACACACACAGAAAATGCTCAGCTCGTCGAGCTGAGTCGAGTGATATATGCCATTCGGCCCTTTAGAGCACTTTTATACTTTCGGTTTTGCAAGTGATTGCTATACCTTTCTAGGAGAAAGGCAAAATGTTGAAAGAAATTAGAACAGCATTCGTTTCAGACCGATTTTCGTAATATCAAATTCAAATGGAAGGTCTAGTTGCCCCATAAGACCCTATTGATTTGTTTTGCAATCGGACTATTACTTTGCCTGTTATGTTTAAAAATGTGAAATCCAGCTATGAAAAAGGACATATTTCGAAGACTACTTTGACTTACTCACTTTTCTCAGAGATGGCTGATGGATTATGATTAAACACGTGGTTTCAAATTTTGGTTGCCCTATACGTTCCCATTTCATTTGATTATAACCGAAGTTAAGCAACCGTTTATATTAAATTTTTAATAAAACAACGAAAGTCCATTATGAGCAAAATCATTTCAAATCGCCTGGAAATACGCGAAAATTTATTCGACCATTTTTGATTTGAATGAAACTTTGCACACGTATTTGGCTTAGCAAACTAAGCATTTTTCACAGGTGGAGAGATTTTTTACACTCATGAGTTACATTCTAAAAGGGCGTATGGCTTTTGGCATAGGTTTTATTCGTAGCATTGTAGCCCAGAAACCGTTGGTTGTATAGAAAAACTGCCTGAGAATGAGTTGTAGCGAATCGAAAATGCATCATAAAAAAATATACACTGTACAAAAAAAATTTTTTTTGACCAAAAAAATTAAAAATAAACATTAAATTTCAATTTAAAAAAAAATAGAGTTGAATTTTTTTTATTTTTTTTTAAAGAAACTTGATGTTAATACGCAACTTTTAAAAAAATTCCAGGATGGAGAAATGAAAAATATTTTTTTTATGGTAAATTATTTTTTTTATGAAAATTCTAATTCAAACATTTTTCAAAATATTTGTATTCTTTGCTTCCGATCCTGTCACTGCACAAACCGTTGAGAACGCTGTTCAAAATGTTCCGGCCAACTGTGTTGATCTAGATGTTTTCGAAATTACTCCAGAAATGATAATTGCTGCAGCAAAAAAATTAAAAACGTCTTATTCCGCTGGACCAGATGGGATTCCCGCTGTCATTTTTTGCCGTTGTGCCGTTTTGCTTGCTGAGCCACTATGCTGCATCTTTAACAAGTCCTTCACGTCAGGAAAATTCCCGGAGGTGTGGAAAAATTCTATCATGTTTCCAGTTTTCAAAAGTGGTGATCACAGCAACGTCTAAAAATTACCGTGGCATTACTAGTTTATCTGCTGGCTCAAAACTTTTTGAATTAGTCGTAAGTGCAGCTATTCAACGTAGCACTAGACACTACATTTCCTCTGATCAGCATGGTTTCATGTCTGGCCGCTCGGTGACTACGAATCTTCTAGACTTCACCTCTAGTTGTATTAATGAACTGGAATGTAAAGCACAGGTGGACGTGATACATACGGATCTGAAAGCTGCCTTCGACCGTGTTAATCATCGAATACTGTTGGAAAAAATCCTGCGAATGGGTGCTTCGCGACAGTTCGTAAAATGGCTAGGCTCATATTTGTGCGATAGAGTTATGCGAGTTAAAGTGGGATCACAATTATCGCCTCCTTTCGCCAATAAATCGGGTGTACCTCAAGGCAGCAATTTGGGACCACTGTTGTTTATTTTATTTTTCAATGACGCTGCTGCTGCACTTGGAGTTGGTTGTAGGCTGTTTTATGCTGACGATCTTAAAATATTTTTGACGATTCGTTCCATCGAGGATTGTCGACGTCTACAGGATATGCTAAATTCGTTCGCGTATTGGTGTAAATTAAACTGTTTGACAGTCAGCATTGCTAAATGCGAAGTAATGACTTTTCATCGCATAAAATCGCCTATATTATTCAGCTACCAAATAGATGGTCAAACACTGAATAGAGTTGAATACGTAAAGGATCTTGGCGTGACTCTCGATCCTAAACTGACTTTTGATCGTCATCGCGCGATAGCTATTTCGAAAGCTACCCGTCAGCTAGGATTCATTTCAAAAATCGGACGCGACTTTAAAGACCCGTACTGCCTAAAATCTCTGTATTGTGCTCTTGTCCGTCCTGTCCTCGAAAACGCAAACCATGTTTGGATGCCCCACCAGCTCCATTGGAATCTACGTATAGAACGCGTGCAGCGAAGATTCATACGTATGGCTCTTCGGGACCTGCCTTGGCGACAACCCGACAACCTGCCGCCGTACTCAGACCGCTGCTGCTTGCTCAACCTAGCTACTTTAGAACGTCGCCGCAAGATGCAACAGGTGTTGTTTGTGGCAAAGCTGCTAAATGGTGAAGTAGATTCTCCCAAACTTCTTTCGTTGTTAAGTTTCCGTGCACCACATCGAGCCTTACGACCTGCATCACTATTGACAAACCGTTATCATCGCACGAACTTCGGTCGCAATGAACCCATTGCCTCATGCATTAGAATGTTTAATCGAGTGGAGGAATATTTTGAATTTGGTGAACCTTCGTTTAAACTGAAGAAGAAGCTGTCACGTATAAGTTTTTAACATCATATATTAGTTTTATATTAGTTCATTAAGACTATCAGTCAGATGAATTTTATACACAAATAAACAAATAAACAAATAAACAAATTCTGATGATTTTGAAAGATGCAGAGAGTCATTTTGAATCAAAAAGCACTAGATAGTAAATATTCTAAAGGCATTGGTTTTCGAGTTATTTCTAATTTAAGCTTGAAAAATTATAATTATCTAGGAAAACACACGTTTTTCTTAATTTGTCCATGGTTCTCCAGCAAACACCATACGTTCATTGGAATGCTTGATTAAAATAAACAATTCATTCTTTGACAGCAAAACGATTGGGCGAACGGTTCTCAAGAAAAGAGTTAAATGTTCTAAGTGATATTAATAAATATAAGAATCAAATATTTATTTTCGAGTTTTATCATCTTAGGAACATATTTTTTCAAGACATAGATACTTTACAGAACTAGTTTCACCTTATATTTTATATACATCATAGGTATATGATTCGTCATCTTTTGAAAACAGCTTCGTTTGTATCTTATTTTCTGAAATCGGAACAAAAAAGTAATACTTTTGTGTGGCAGCTATTATTATAGATTTTTTTAAAAATATTGCTGCATTCTGTTATTCCTTGTTCATATTCTTCATATGATACCCAACTAAATGACATTTTTGATGAATTTTTATTACTTTTCTGATTAGACCAATCATACAATTCTTTTGCGCTTGTAATGGGATGTTCATGTTCTTTAGCTAAACTTGCATTTCCTGCCATTCGTTTTAATATGCCACCAATTGCATCGCATGGACCTTTAACATGAGTAGTCGCAAAAAATGCGACTCTGCATCGACGTTATATTTTGTTTTGAACTTGCAAAGACTTGCAAAGTTTTTTCTATTTTTATATTGTGAGGCAGCTCCATCCAATAATAATATCGCTTTTTTCAACTCTATTGTTGTTTTCAAAAAACTCATTAATTTGGCAATGAACACCTGAACCGCAACAGTATCATGATGGAGTACTTCCGATATTATGATGAAGCTGATATTCTTAAGTGTTCCAGATTCTGAATAGTGACCAACGAAGGGATGAAGGGTGGCTTGGCTATCATTCCAATAACTACACAAATCACAAATTGACAAAGACGTATTGAAATGAGCTTGACTGTTCAATATTTTTTATTTTTGCAATAACGTTTTCGTTTAATTTGCGTAAGCTTGATGAGCACCGATGATCAGGAAAGGGTTTACAGCATTTGGGCTTGGTGTATTCCATTTTCACTTTATTCATCTTCACAAAATGCAAACTGTTACTAACACATCTGGAGTAGTGCAATCGTATTTATATACGAAAACATATATTATAGGTAACCCAGTAGTCATTGGTTGCGTACTTTACAAACAGTTATTGTTAGTAAACAAGTAGGTAGTGTTGCACGACAAACATATTTTTTTATATAACATTCGGCAAGGGGGAACGTGTAGGTAGGCTAAGATTTGGCGCTTGAGTTATTTATCAAATCGTTTTGTTGTCAAAGAATGAATTGTATATTTTTGATCAAGCATTCCAATGAACGTATGGTTTTTGCTGGAGAACCATGGACAAATTAAGAAAAACGTGTATTTTCCGAAATATTAATAATTTTTCGAGCTTAAATTAAAAATAGCTCGAAAGCCGATGCCTTTAGAATGTTTACTATCAAGAGCTTTTTGATTCAAAATTACTCTCTGCATCTTTTAAAATCATCAGAATACAAATATTTAGAAAAATGTTTAAATTAGAATTTTTATAAAAAAAATTAATCTACCATAAAAAAATTATTTTTCATTTCTCCATCCTGGACTTTTTTATTAAAAAGTGGCGTATTAACATCAAGTTTCTTTAAAAGAAAACTAAAAAAAATTACCTCTTTTTTTAAACTGAAATGTTTATTGTTTATTTTTAATTTTTTCTGGTAAAAAAAATTTTTTTTGTACAGTGTATGTTTTTTATGGTACATTTTCAATTCCCTACAACTCATTCTCAGGCAGTTTTTCTATACAACCAACAGTTTCTGGGCTACAATGCTTCGAATTAAACCTATGCCAAAAGGCATACGCCTTTTTAGAATGTAACTCATGGGTGTAAAAAATCTCTCCATCTGTGAAAAATGCTCGGTTTGCTAAGCCAAATACGTGTGCAAAGTTTCATTCAAATCAAAAATGGTCGATATTCGACCATAGGTCATTTGGCGCGATCTTGCTCTTATCTCAAAGATTACATGACTTATTTGAACATAACTAGTGTCATACGAACGAGTCATCTCTCAAACTTACAAATAACAAACTTCATAACAAGTTGATATGGCTCAAAAGTTATGGAAATGATATGATCGATATATGTGGCCTCAACATAATTTAAATTTGGTATCGTACTATCCTTGACTTTTGGCTTCTGTACATCGCCTTAATTCTGAACATATTCATATTGGGCGGTACTCGGTCATTTTCCGCAGATTTTCTGGCATCAATCTGACACCGGAAATACCCATATTGGGAGGTATTCAGTTGTTTTGGTTGTTTTCCAGAAACTAAAAGTGGTCTTCTTTAAATTCAAAATGGTGTCCATGGTCAATGTTTGGTTTCTATGCATCATTTCGACTACGGAAACATCCATTATCAGTATTATTCGGCCATTTTCAACTGTTTTCTAGAAGTTGCTATTTAGCAATTCAAAATGGTGCCTGAGGTCAATTGTTAGCTCATTGCATCATTCTGGTTCCAGAGATACTCATATTGGATGGTATTTGGTTATTTTAGACCGTTTTCACAATCCGGACGTCACCATCTTGAATTTCAAAATGGTATTTAAGACAATTTCTGGCCTCTGAGCGTCATTCTGGTTGGGTGTTATTCGATCATTTTCGACTGTTTCCTAGGAACCGGAAGTCGCCAACCTAGAATCTAAAATGGGGTCTGCTGTCGATTTCAGCTGCTGTGTATCATTCTAGATCCGGAGATACTCATGTTTGACGGAAATCGGCCATTTTTGGCTGTTTTCCAGAAACCAGAAGTTGGCATCCTACAATTCATAATGGTTTCTGAGATTAATTTTTAGCTTCTTGCAATATTATGGCTCCGAAGATACTCATATTGGGTGTTATTTGGTCACTTTCTGTCATCTGGGCGTAATTCTGGTTCCGAAAACATTCATATTGAATGGTACAATGAAAAGGAGTGAAATTGATCAATTTTTATAACAATTTCCAATTAACTAGCTTCATGTACATTTTTCCTAAAATAGTATAATTTTGAAACAAGTACTGGTATGTACTACAGTGAACCTCTTTGGCTAGTGGTGACATTTCTAGCGTCTACTTAATGAAATAAATTCGATAATTCTATGAGGTAAATTGGGGTGAAATTGATCAAAATTGAAATCCATACATTCTTTTGGAAATGTGCTTTTTTTTCGTTATGCTAAAGATAAATGATGATTTCTGTGCTGAAAAATATCATTTACAGCTAGTTTGGAAACGAAAATAACGATATTTTCACGTTAAAATTTATTTTGGTTCACGAGCTGCCTGTTGCTAAATTTGCTTTTATTTGATCGTCGTTAGACCGAATTCAATTCGGTTTGTTGCAAAAGCTCAAAAACTAGCTCTGAAATTAAAATTTTTGTGGTTTCCTGCGAATTCATCAGAATTTCTTTTATGGTATGGAATGATCATTGTTAAAAATTACATTTTTTGAGCTTTTATCAAACTTTACTCACTTCTCCAAATTTAACGTAATTAACCTTCAACTAAGATTATTTTATGTAAATTCAATACTTTTTTTGTTATTTGAAAACTTATTTGATCAAATTTGATTGAGTTTTGACTGAGTTAGAAGATTTTTTTCGAAAATATGTAAAATTTCACCGGGCATGCAAGGCTAACTTTGACAGGTATGTGAATCATGCAAAAGTTGCGTTTAATCACACGTTAACATTGCCTAGTGTTGTAAGAGCAATATCTTTTGATTAGTATTTTTTATCACGAATTTTCAGGTGATCAACTTCACCCCACTGACCAATTTCACCCCATTCCACGGTATTTGGTCATTTTCGGCTGTTTCCCAGATACCGGAAGTCACCATCTTAAAATTCAAGATTGTGTCTGCGATCAATTTGTGGCTTCTGTGCATCTTTCTGGTTCTGGAGATACTCATATTTAATGGGAATCGTTCATTTCAAGCTGTTTTCCAGAAACCGGAAGTTGCTATCTTACAATTCAAAATGTTGTCTGAAGTCGATTTGTGACTCCAATGCATCATTACAATTCCGGAAATACCCAAATGGGGTGGTATTTGGTCGTTTGCCACTGTTTTTCCCAAACTGGAAGTCGCCATTTGGAATTTCATAATGGCATTTGGAGACAATTTCTGAATTTTGAACGGTTAAGGAAACACTCATATTGGGTGGTATTTGGTCATTTTCAACTGTTTTTCAGAAACCGGAAGTCTCCATCTTAGAATTCAAAATGGTATCTGTGGTCGATTTTAGCTCCTGCGTATCATTCTAGATCCGGATATTATTATATTGAATGGAAATCGGCCATTTTCGGCTGTTTTGCAGAAACCGGAAGTTGCCATCTTACAATCCAAAATGTTGCCTGAGGTCGATTATGGAACATATTTGTTACCACTAAAAACATTCACCTGCCAAGTATGGTTCCATTTAGTTGATTAGTTCGCGAGATGTGCAGAAATTTGTGCAGAAACCATTATTGACACATTTGTTACCTCTGAAAACATACACATACCAAACTTGGTTGTATTTTCTTGATTGGTTCTTGAGCTGTGCGAATTTTATGTTTCATTTGTATGGGACCCCTCCCTAAAAGAAGAGGGAGGGGTATCAAACCATTATGCACATATTGGCTACCTCTAAAAACATTCACATGCCAAATTTGGTTCCATTTAGATGGTTAGTTCTCGAGATGTGCAGAAATTTGTGTTTCATTTGTATGGCACCCCTCCTTTACAAAAGAAGAAGGGATGTCAAAACATTATGGACATATTTTCTACCACTAAAAACATTTACCTTCCGAATTTGGTTCCATTTAGTTGATTAGTTCTCGAGGTGTGCAGAAATCTGTGTTTCATTTGTATGGGAGGGGCGTACAACTATTATGCACATATTTGTTACCTCTTAAAATATCCACATGCTAAATTCGGATTCATTTGCTTGGTTTGTTCTTGAGTTGTGCAGAAACTTATATTTCATTTGTATGGGACCCCTCCCTTCCAGAAGAGGGAGGGGTCTCAAACTATCATAGGAACCTTTATCGGCACCAAAAACCCCTACATACGATTTTTCACGTCGATCGGTTCGATAGTTTTCGAGCCTATATGGATCAGACAAACAGACAGACCGGACTGCATTTTTATATATATAGATTATAACATCAATATTTTAGAACCTAAAGAAAGAATATATATTTATTGGAATAAAGCGTTCATGTAAATCTATTTTTACAAATAAAAGTTTGAATGAGAAGGCTGGGTCTGACCGCTAGGTGGATTAATTTAGGTTTTTTTTTATATAAAATGCGAATGTTAACATGGGAAAATGATGTAGTGAACAAAATACCTCATGAAAACGAGATTTGATTAATTAATCAAATATTTATATTAATTTATAAATCGTATTGGTATGTATCGAAATGATTTTTAATTTAAAAAAGAAAAATATCAAATATCAAAGTTGAAAGTTTTTTTTTATGAAGAGAATGCACATTTGAAATGTTATGTTTGTAAAATCGGCTAAAACAAATAGGGTACGTCTTAATAGGGGAAGAGAAACCAAATTATGTCATCCGAGAAGAAAAAGAAATACAGGCATAGATTGTAAATAGAAGCATAGGGCAGATAATAGAATGTAAAAAGCCCGTACGCGAGTGAAATAATTTTAAACAAAACGTGGGAAAAAAGTACCAAAACAAAAAAGAATTGATGAAATAATAGCAAAAAAAATATGCACCACTTGCTTAGCAGGGTTAGCATTCAAGATAACACAACACCAGCAGCTAAACGGAGATAACGAAGACGTGATCCAGATCGTTGAAGACAACTACGATACAGCCCCAGAAGGACTTAGGAGGTGGCCGAGTGCGGGGAGTTGAGCGGAGGGGTGTCAACGGCCGGCGGGTACCCAGGAGTAGCCACGAGCTGAGGTTTACGAGGCTGACAAACGAGCAGATGATTACAAGGCAGGCGAAGGAAGTTTTCGCTGTAAACTGAAAAAAGGATGGAGCAAGGCAAATCGATCCATGGATCATCATATATGAGACAGGTAGCGGGGCAAGACACGCAACCTACCCCAACAGAGGAAGAAACGAATGTAGGCCAAGTCAAAGCGAGGCCCTAACCAACCCGGGAGAACTTCGTTAGTATGATTCTCCCCAACGCATACAGATGCATAAAGCGCAATTCTACATAAGCGCATAGCAGTACGCGGTAAATTGACACCGCCGACAAATAAAACAAAACTTGGTCAAAGAACACGAATCAGCTGTTGACGAGCAGTCCATCGGCACTCAAACTTATTGCCAAATGGATTACATCTAAGAATGACGATTACACATAGCGCAGCGAGTGTCGCAGCAAGGCAGTGCAAACAAACAACCAGGCGTGCAGAAGTGCGCTAATAAAGAATGAGTACCGTTAAAGGTGTTAACAGAGGCAGCGTGATGACGTCTTCGCGTGATCCAGATAGGCGTCCACTATCGGCCAAGGGGGTCATCACCGCCCGGACACACTCCACCCGCAAGATTTTCGCAACACAATACGAGTAGTTGCGCAGCGGACGGACAGACACATAACATACGCGATTGTGGATTTATAATTTGAAATAATGAAAAGATTTAATGTTTGAAAATGAAAAAAATGAAAAAACAATATGTTGCACCAATGACAAGGAATATTATATAGAAACAAATATGTAAATCACTATTTACATATTTGTTTCTATATAATATTCCTTGTCATTGGCACATTACACGTGCCAAGAGACTTATTGTATAAAACCACTGAGACAAAAAAATTAATTTTTATAAAGAGCATAGGACGCACCAAGAAGTCATCATAACCAGGCGTTAGTCCGTTATCTCTTCACGATAACAACCACCTCGGGAGAGTGGAGAAATGTGACGCAACACCCCGCGAAAATTACCCAACGTTTCGTCACGATGCATCGGAATTTAGCTGAATTTAGTAAACCCAAAAAGAATGTAATCTAGAACAATAGCCTGCTACCGAGTTTACTTAATACAGTAGGTCAAGCAGTTTGAACAAAAAATAACTTTAATATAAACTGGAGCATTAGCTTGCTGCAGAGTTCACCAAACACGCAGAAAATACCTTACAATAACAGAGCATTCTAGAGCATTCCTATTATGAATCGTTGGCCAAACCAACGTTTAAAACAATGATCAAGCGTCCCAGTTATAAGTCGTCGAACGACCGGTGGCTTACGAAATGTAAATATCCTAACGATCATGCCACACCATGTATACTTTTTTAATCAAACTAACAAACAAAACAGAAGCCGGAGGCACAACGTCACTCACGGTTGCCCTCAGGCGCTCACGGTTGCGCGCGGTTGTGAGTAAATACGCGCTCTCACACGCGCCCTAAGGTTCTTAGCAAATATTCGAATCTATGTACTAAAAATAAGTTCGAAATAGAGACAGGCCAAGAAGTACTATAGACCTAAATAAGATAGCTAGATAAACGGTAGTCTGAGAGTCTCTCGCTCAGAGTTACCCGTAGGTTCATATTTAGGCCAAATTGTAACTCAGTAAAGTTAATCACTTCCATCATTTCTATTATCATCTACATCTTATGGAGTGGTTCCGTGTACGTACAGGACCTTGTATGTTTCTTTTCTTAATAATCACAAGTCCTGGTAGAGAATGCCTCTACACTGAATATAAGATATAATTTGACTACCACTTTCAGATATTATTGCATTGCCATTAATGTTCAGACATACTCGATGTTATTTTGCTTTGTGAAATATACTAAAATCATGCCAAAACCGTTTTCGTAGAATCACCGTTTTGAGCTCAGTTATTGTCCGATTCAAGATCTGTTTTTTAAAGATGGGTAAGAAAATGCTAATAGGTTAAAAAACTCTTCGAATTTTGATATTTGGCTTCAAAACAAAATGGCGTCGAAAAAACATCAAAAATTTCCGATTTCTCAAAAATTCAGAATGGCGCCATTGTTGCCTGACAAAGTTTTAACAACGGATTTATGTTGGGTGAAGTATTTATTTTTGGAACCCATTCATTTATTGATTGTTTAATTAAAGCCTGTAACTGACGAAGTTTTTCACGAACGGATATGATTGTGTTTTAAATTTATTTCTATTTTATATTTAATCTGAGCAACTCTCGCTAAAACTAGGCCACTAGGTGCTCAAGGTCTTTCAAATTTAATATAAATGCACATAGTTATTAGGAATAGAGAAAAAATGATAATGCCGTTTTTGGTTGATCGAATTTGTTGACCCCTTGGTCACCAAGGGGTGAGACAGTTTTCAGAAAAGCTGAAATTTTATCAATTCTTGATGTATTATTTGAGCTATATCTCTAAAATTCGTTATGTAAAGTACTACAAGTAGCACTTTTCTGAAAAGAGGAAAGATAGGGCTTTCATTTGAAGTGATCAGAATTTAGGTCGCCATTTTGAATTTGGCCGCCATCTTGAAATATATCAGAAAAACGCAATTTTGACCGTGTTTCTCAGCTTTCCAATGGTGGTCTCAGAACGGAGATCGGTAGCTCCGTTCTGAGACCACCATTGGAAAGCTGAGAAAAAATGCTATAAGGTGCAAGAAAAAAATTAGGTGAGCATCAGTGCTAACCCATCATTTGAATCTATTTTCCAAGCTAAGTTTCAGAATATTCAACGTACACCGCGCGATCAATGTAGTAACCTGTTTACTGAGACCAAGTGGATGCACATGCTATAACCCTACTAGCTTCATATATCATAATCGATTGATGCTACAACTAGTACCTATGCCACTACTGTTTTTCTGAGTTTAGTGAGAATAATGAATACAACACTAGCATGTTTGTTACTAACAAAGCGATAGGTTTTTTATTACTGAGCATTTCCCCAAAAATGCCCAAGTTTTAATATTTATTTTTAAGTTATCATTTTTAATTTGGCTGAAACTTTGCATACACGTTTCTATAGGCAAAAGATGTCATTTTGTGCAATTGATAATTTTTTCGAGCACGACTCATTTTTGAGAAGCTTTGAAAATGCTGTTTTTAGAAGGTAGGTATTGGTGATTACAAATATTTTCAGGGCCAGAACGATTTGTTTGATCGGTATGACGTCGCTTGAGTTATTTATCAAATCGTTTTGTTGTCAAAGAATGAATTGTATATTTTTGATCAAGCATTCCAATGAACGTATGGTTTTTGCTGGAGAACCATGGACAAATTAAGAAAAACGTGTATTTTCCGAAATATTAATAATTTTTCGAGCTTAAATTAAAAATAGCTCGAAAGCCGATGCCTTTAGAATGTTTACTATCAAGAGCTTTTTGATTCAAAATTACTCTCTGCATCTTTTAAAATCATCAGAATACAAATATTTAGAAAAATGTTTAAATTAGAATTTTTATAAAAAAAATTAATCTACCATAAAAAAATTATTTTTCATTTCTCCATCCTGGACTTTTTTTTAAAAAGTTGCGTATTAACATCAAGTTTCTTTAAAAGAAACCTAAAAAAAATTTACCTCTTTTTTTTAAACTGAAATGTTTATTGTTTATTTTTAATTTTTTTTGGTAAAAAAAATTTTTTTTTTGTACAGTGTATGTTTTTTATGGTACATTTTCAATTCCCTACAACTCATTCTCAGGCAGTTTTTCTATACAACCAACAGTTTCTGGGCTACAATGCTTCGAATTAAACCTATGCCAAAAGGCATACGCCTTTTTAGAATGTAACTCATGGGTGTAAAAAATCTCTCCATCTGTGAAAAATGCTCGGTTTGCTAAGCCAAATACGTGTGCAAAGTTTCATTCAAATCAAAAATGGTCGATATTCGACCATAGGTCATTTGGCGCGATCTTGCTCTTATCTCAAAGATTACATGACTTATTTGAACATAACTAGTGTCATACGAACGAGTCATCTCTCAAACTTACAAATAACAAACTTCATAACAAGTTGATATGGCTCAAAAGTTATGGAAATGATATGATCGATATATGTGACCTCAACATAATTTAAATTTGGTATCGTACTATCCTTGACTTTTGGCTTCTGTACATCGCCTTAATTCTGAACATATTCATATTGGGCGGTACTCGGTCATTTTCCGCAGATTTTCTGGCATCAATCTGACACCGGAAATACCCATATTGGGAGGTATTCAGTTGTTTTGGTTGTTTTCCAGAAACTAAAAGTGGTCTTCTTTAAATTCAAAATGGTGTCCATGGTCAATGTTTGGTTTCTATGCATCATTTCGACTACGGAAACATCCATTATCAGTATTATTCGGCCATTTTCAACTGTTTTCTAGAAGTTGCTATTTAGCAATTCAAAATGGTGCCTGAGGTCAATTGTTAGCTCATTGCATCATTCTGGTTCCAGAGATACTCATATTGGATGGTATTTGGTTATTTTAGACCGTTTTCACAATCCGGACGTCACCATCTTGAATTTCAAAATGGTATTTAAGACAATTTCTGGCCTCTGAGCGTCATTCTGGTTGGGTGTTATTCGATCATTTTCGACTGTTTCCTAGGAACCGGAAGTCGCCAACCTAGAATCTAAAATGGGGTCTGCTCTCGATTTCAGCTGCTGTGTATCATTCTAGATCCGGAGATACTCATGTTTGACGGAAATCGGCCATTTTTGGCTGTTTTCCAGAAACCAGAAGTTGGCATCCTACAATTCATAATGGTTTCTGAGATTAATTTTTAGCTTCTTGCAATATTATGGCTCCGAAGATACTCATATTGGGTGTTATTTGGTCACTTTCTGTCATCTGGGCGTAATTCTGGTTCCGAAAACATTCATATTGAATGGTACAATGAAAAGGAGTGAAATTGATCAATTTTTATAACAATTTCCAATTAACTAGCTTCATGTACATTTTTCCTAAAATAGTATAATTTTAAAACAAGTACTGGTATGTACTACAGTGAACCTCTTTGGCTAGTGGTGACATTTCTAGCGTTTACTTAATGAAATAAATTCGATAATTCTATGAGGTAAATTGTGGTGAAATTGATCAAAATTGAAATCCATACATTCTTTTGGAAATGTGCTTTTTTTTCGTTATGCTAAAGATAAATGATGATTTCTGTGCTGAAAAATATCATTTACAGCTAGTTTGGAAACGAAAATAACGATATTTTCACGTTAAAATTTATTTTGGTTCACGAGCTGCCTGTTGCTAAATTTGCTTTTATTTGATCGTCGTTAGACCGAATTCAATTCGGTTTGTTGCAAAAGCTCAAAAACTAGCTCTGAAATTAAAATTTTTGTGGTTTCCTGCGAATTCATCAGAATTTCTTTTATGGTATGGAATGATCATTGTTAAAAATTACATTTTTTGAGCTTTTATCAAACTTTACTCACTTCTCCAAATTTAACGTAATTAACCTTCAACTAAGATTATTTTATGTAAATTCAATACTTTTTTTGTTATTTGAAAACTTATTTGATCAAATTTGATTGAGTTTTGACTGAGTTAGAAGATTTTTTTCGAAAATATGTAAAATTTCACCGGGCATGCAAGGCTAACTTTGACAGGTATGTGAATCATGCAAAAGTTGCGTTTAAGCACACGTTAACATTGCCTAGTGTTGTAAGAGCAATATATTTTGATTAGTATTTTTTATCACGAATTTTCAGGTGATCAACTTCACCCCACTGACCAATTTCACCCCATTCCACGGTATTTGGTCATTTTCGGCTGTTTCCCAGATACCGGAAGTCACCATCTTAAAATTCAAGATTGTGTCTGCGATCAATTTGTGGCTTCTGTGCATCTTTCTGGTTCTGGAGATACTCATATTTAATGGGAATCGTTCATTTCAAGCTGTTTTCCAGAAACCGGAAGTTTTTTTTTTTTTTTTTTTTTTTAAAAGGGGGATTTTGTTAGTAGCTTAAGTATTTATGATAAATATTAGTAAATAATGAGTATGTGTGTCCAATCACAAATGGTGACTTCTCAACACTGTTAGAAATTTGTAATTTTAATTGTTAGGATTTGTTTGCTTTCGCAATTAGGACTTATCATTCGTAGGGATTTAAACCTACTCGTCAGAAAAGGGGAAGTAAACTTACAACTAACTTAATTGCTAACTTATTGGCTATAAAGAGAGCTTATCGTAGCAATTGAGGATTGCAACGATTTTTGTCGAAAATTGTTAATAATTTTATTTGACATAGTTTCTAATGGTTCAACACCAGTAAGTCTATGTAATTCGAGTGTACCAAACCAAGGAGGACGCTTCAAAATCATTTTCAGAATTTTATTCTGAATCCTTTGAAGCGTTTTCTTCCTTGTTGAACAGCAACTTGACCAGATCGGTACAGCATAAAGCATTGCTGGTCTAAAAATTTGTTTGTAAATCAAAAGTTTGTTCTTTAAACAAAGTTTAGAATTCCTGTTAATGAGAGGATATAAACATCTCGTATATTTGATGCACTTGGCTTGTATACTCTCAATGTGCTCTTTGAAAATAAGTTTTTTATCATAAATTAGTCCCAAGTACTTAACCTTGTCGGACCAACTTAAATTAACCCCATTCATCTTGACAACGTGATTATTGTTTGGCTTGAGGAAAGAAGCCCTAGGCTTATGCGGAAAAATTATCATTTGAGTTTTAGAAGCATTGGGAGAGATTTTCCACTTTTGCAAGTAGGAAGAAAAAATATCTAAACTTTTCTGCAATCGACTGCATATGACACGAAGACTTTTTCCTTTTACGGAAATGCTTGTGTCATCGCAGAACAATGACTTTGTGCATCCTGGAGGCAAATCAGGAAGATCTGAAGTGAATATGTTGTACAGGACTGGACCCAAGACTGAACCTTGAGGTACACCTGCTCTGACAGGAAATCTATCAGATTTTGAATTCTGATAGACAACCTGCAGAGTTCGATCAGTAAGATAATTTTTTAAAATTTTGATTAGGAAAATTGGAAAATTAAAAGTTTGCAATTTCGCAATCAAACCTTTATGCCAAACACTGTCGAATGCTTTTTCTATGTCTAAAAGAGCAGCTCCAGTGGAATAACCTTCAGATTTGTTAGCTCGTATCATATTAGTAACTCTGAGCAATTGATGAGTTGTGGAATGCCCATGGCGAAATCCAAACTGTTCATTTGCAAAAATTGAATTTTCGTTGATGTGTGACATCATTCTGTTAAGAATAATTCTCTCAAACAGTTTACTTATTGAAGAAAGCAAACTGATTGGTCGATAACTTGAAACTTCAGCTGGGTTCTTATCCGGTTTTAAAATGGGAGTAATTTTTGCATTTTTCCATAATTTGGGAAAATATGCAATTTTGAAGCAGCAATTGAAAATTTTTACTAAAAATTCCATTGTGCTCTCAGGGAGATGTTTGATTAGTATATTAAAGATTCCATCGTCACCAGGTGCTTTCATATTTTTGAAATTTTTAATAATTGATTTAATCTCATTCAAGTTAGTTTCAATTATTTCTGCAGGTAAAAAATTCTGGGAAGAAATTAAATCAAATTGACGTGTGACTTCATTTTCAATTGGACTCACAAAATTCAAATTTGAGTTATGAACACTCTCAAACTGCTGAGCAAGTCTTTGAGCCTTTTGTTCATTGGATACAAGAAAACGTTCACCATCTTTTAAAACTGGAATAGGCTTTGAAGGTTTCTTAAGAATCTTCGACAGCTTCCAAAATGGTTTTGAATATGGTTTCAATTTTTCAACTTTAGTCTCAAAATTTTGATTTCTCAGAAGAGTAAATCTATGTTTAATCTCTTTCTGTAAATCTTTATAAATAGTTTTAAAAACAGGGTCACGAGAACGTTGATATTGACGTCTGCGGACATTTTTCAAACGAATTAGAAGTTGAAGATTTTCGTCAATTATTGGTGAATCAAATTTCACTTGAGCCTTTGGAACAGAATAATTCCTGGCATCAACAATTGCACATTTTAATGCGTCCAAAGCGGAATCAATATTCACTTCGTTTTGCAAATCAAGCTCATTATTGAAATTTCTCTCAATATGAGTTTTGTATCTTTCCCAATTAGCCTTGTTATAATTAAAAACAGAGCTCATAGGGTTTAAAACTGATTCATGTGATAAAGAAAAAGTTATTGGAAGATGATCAGAATCAAAGTCAGCATGTGTGATCAAATCACTACATACATGACTTTGATCTGTAAGCACCAAATCAATTGTTGAAGGGTTTCTTACAGAAGAAAAGCATGTAGGACTATTCGGAGACAAAATAGAATAGTATCCTGAAGAACAATCGTTGAATAAAATTTTGCCATTGGAATTACTTTGAGAATTATTCCATGAACGATGTTTAGCGTTAAAATCGCCGATTATGAAAAATTTCGAACGATTTCTGGTGAGTTTTTGTAAATCACCTTTAAAATAATTTTTGAGCTCGCGTGTGCATTGAAATGGTAAATATGCTGCGGCAATAAATAAAATCCCAAGTTCAGTTTGAACTTCAATTCCCAAAGTTTCAATAACTTTCGTCTCAAGATGGGGAAGAGCACGATGTTTGATTCGGCGATGAATAACAATTGCAACTCCACCGCCGGAACCCTGAATCCTATCATATCTATGAACCACGTAATTGGGATCATATTTTAATTTTATGTTAGGTTTCAAAAATGTTTCAGTAATAATTGCAATATGCACATTATTTACTGTTAAAAAGTTAAAAAGCTCATTCTCATTGGCCTTCAATGAGCGAGCATTCCAATTTAATATTTTAATTGTTTTATTTAAAATCATTGCTAAATTTTAAATTAGAAACAAATTAACGGTCATTTTCGAACTACCAACACTAGGCGGTATAATGTTCGAACTACCTGTAACCTGTGCATAAGTTAAACGGGTATGCAAAGGAGTAGGTAAACTATGCGTCACTGGTACGCTTGGAGAATTTTGTTTTGAAGTTGGTTTTAATTGAGAAATTGAATTTTGTTTACCTTGCCTTGCCTTAACAATTGCTAAACGGACTGGGCATTGATAAAAATTTGACATATGGTTGCCGTTACAATTCGCACAGCGAAAATTTTTACTCTCTTTCACAGGACATGTGTCCTTTTTGTGAGAAGAGTCTCCACAATTAAGACATTTTTGGTCCATGTTACAGAATTTGGAACCATGGCCATAACGTTGGCAAGTACGGCATTGGGTGATATGCTTTTCACCTCCGCCATACTTCCTATAAATTTCCCACTTTACACGCACATTATACAAAGCATGTGCTTTTTCAAAAAATTTTAAGTTGTTAACCTCATTGCGGTTAAAATGAATTAAATAATTAACAAGGGAAATTCCAGTTCTCTGACTGTTTTCGCCTCGTGATTTTTGTTTCATTAGAATTACTTGGGTAGGGGCTATGCCAAGTAATTCTGTTAAAGTAAGTTTGATCTCATCAACGGTTTGATCGTTGGTGAGACCTTTCAAGACAACCTTGAACGGCTTGGTGTTCTTGGTGTCATATGTAAAAAATTTGTACATCTTGTCAGTTAAATACTGAACAAGACGATCACGACCCTTTACTGAGTCGGCTAATAAGCGGCATTCACCTCTACGGCCAATTTGATAGGTAACTTTAACGTCAGAAACAAACGTTGAAAGTTCCTTCTTGAATATATTAAATTCAGAAGAAATAGTTACAACAATAGGTGGAACTTTCTCCTTTTTTAAAGATTTTATATTTTGTATAGTTTCATTATTAATAACTTCCATTTCACCAGCTTCTTGCTCAGGCAAAATATCAAAAGGATTGTCACTACAGACACTCGATGTGTCAGAAAGAGATGCCTCTCTTTTCCTCCCCGCAGCGATGCGAGGTTTCTTTTTCCGTCCAGCCATTTCAGGTGATACGAAAAAAGTTTAAACAAATGTTAAATTCAAAAGTAGGTAGTCTTGAGAAAGACTGATGGGAAATAACTTTCAGGTAATCTTTAAAAGACACACTGACAAAACACAAACTTTGAAGCTATAGGCAGTCAAAGACCAGTCCACAAGCAACCGAAAAAACGTCTGATCTGTAGGACAGTTCAAGACGCACTGAAACCGGAAGTTGCTATCTTACAATTCAAAATGTTGTCTGAAGTCGATTTGTGACTCCAATGCATCATTACAATTCCGGAAATACCCAAATGGGGTGGTATTTGGTCGTTTGCCACTGTTTTTCCCAAACCGGAAGTCGCCATTTGGAATTTCATAATGGCATTTGGAGATAATTTCTGAATTTTGAACGGTTAAGGAAACACTCATATTGGGTGGTATTTGGTCATTTTCAACTGTTTTTCAGAAACCGGAAGTCTCCATCTTAGAATTCAAAATGGTATCTGTGGTCGATTTTAGCTCCTGCGTATCATTCTAGATCCGGATATTATTATATTGGGTGGAAATCGGCCATTTTCGGCTGTTTTCCAGAAACCGGAAGTTGCCATCTTACAATCCAAAATGTTGCCTGAGGTCGATTATGGAACATATTTGTTACCACTAAAAACATTCACCTGCCAAGTATGGTTCCATTTAGTTGATTAGTTCGCGAGATGTGCAGAAATTTGTGCAGAAACCATTATTGACACATTTGTTACCTCTGAAAACATACACATACCAAACTTGGTTGTATTTTCTTGATTGGTTCTTGAGCTGTGCGAATTTTATGTTTCATTTGTATGGGACCCCTCCCTAAAAGAAGAGGGAGGGGTATCAAACCATTATGCACATATTGGCTACCTCTAAAAACATTCACATGCCAAATTTGGTTCCATTTAGATGGTTAGTTCTCGAGATGTGCAGAAATTTGTGTTTCATTTGTATGGCACCCCTCCTTTACAAAAGAAGAAGGGATGTCAAAACATTATGGACATATTTTCTACCACTAAAAACATTTACCTTCCGAATTTGGTTCCATTTAGTTGATTAGTTCTCGAGGTGTGCAGAAATCTGTGTTTCATTTGTATGGGAGGGGCGTACAACTATTATGCACATATTTGTTACCTCTTAAAATATCCACATGCTAAATTCGGATTCATTTGCTTGGTTTGTTCTTGAGTTGTGCAGAAACTTATATTTCATTTGTATGGGACCCCTCCCTTCCAGAAGAGGGAGGGGTCTCAAATTATCATAGGAACCTTTATCGGCACCAAAAACCCCTACATACAATTTTTCACGTCGATCGGTTCGATAGTTTTCGAGCCTATATGGATCAGACAAACAGACAGACCGGACTGCATTTTTATATATATAGATTATAACATCAATATTTTAGAACCTAAAGAAAGAATATATATTTATTGGAATGAAGCGTTCATGTAAATCTATTTTTACAAATAAAAGTTTGAATGAGAAGGCTGGGTCTGACCGCTACATGATTAATTTAGGTTTTTTTTTATATAAAATGCGAATGTTAACATGGGAAAATGATGTAGTGAACAAAATACCTCATGAAAACGAGATTTGATTAATTAATCAAATATTTATATTAATTTATAAATCGTATTGGTATGTATCGAAATGATTTTTAATTTAAAAAAGAAAAATATCAAATATCAAAGTTGAAAGTTTTTTTTTATGAAGAGAATGCACATTTGAAATGTTATGTTTGTAAAATCGGCTAAAACAAATAGGGTACGTCTTAAAAGGGGAAGAGAAACCAAATTATGTCATCCGAGAAGAAAAAGAAATACAGGCATAGATTGTAAATAGAAGCATAGGGCAGATAATAGAATGTAAAAAGCCCGTACGCGAGTGAAATAATTTTAAACAAAACGTGGGAAAAAAGTACCAGAACAAAAAAGAATTGATGAAATAATAGCAAAAAAAATATGCACCACTTGCTTAGCAGGGTTAGCATTCAAGATAACACAACACCAGCAGCTAAACGGAGATAACGAAGACGTGATCCAGATCGTTGAAGACAACTACGATACAGCCCCAGAAGGACTTAGGAGGTAGCCGAGTGCGGGGAGTTGAGCGGAGGGGTGTCAACGGCCGGCGGGTACCCAGGAGTGGCCACGAGCAGAGGTTTACGAGGCTGACAAACGAGCCATTCGTTTTAATATGCCACCAATTGCATCGCATGGACCTTTAACATGAGAAGTCGCAAAAAATGCGACTCTGCATCGACGTTATATTTTGTTTTGAACTTGCAAAGACTTGCAAAGTTTTTTCTATTTTTATATTGTGAGGCAGCTCCATCAAATATTAATATCGCTTTTTTCAACTCTATTGTTGTTTTCAAAAAACTCATTAATTTGGCAATGAACACCTGAACCGCAACAGTATCATGATGGAGTACTTCCGATATTATGATGAAGCTGATATTCTTAAGTGTTCCAGATTCTGAATAGTGACCAACGAAGGGATGAAGGGTGGCTTGGCTATCATTCCAATAACTACACAAATCACAAATTGACAAAGACGTATTGAAATGAGCTTGACTGTTCAATATTTTTAATTTTGCAATAACGTTTTCGTTTAATTTGCGTAAGCTTGATGAGCACCGATGATCAGGAAAGGGTTTACAGCATTTGGGCTTGGTGTATTCCATTTTCACTTTATTCATCTTCACAAAATGCAAACTGTTACTAACACATCTGGAGTAGTGCAATCGTATTTATATACGAAAACATATATTATAGGTAACCCAGTAGTCATTGGTTGCGTACTTTACAAACAGTTATTGTTAGTAAACAAGTAGGTAGTGTTGCACGACAAACATATTTTTTTATATAACATTCGGCAAGGGGGAACGTGTAGGTAGGCTAAGATTTGGCGCTTGAGTTATTTATCAAATCGTTTTGTTGTCAAAGAATGAATTGTATATTTTTGATCAAGCATTCCAATGAACGTATGGTTTTTGCTGGAGAACCATGGACAAATTAAGAAAAACGTGTATTTTCCGAAATATTAATAATTTTTCGAGCTTAAATTAAAAATAGCTCGAAAGCCGATGCCTTTAGAATGTTTACTATCAAGAGCTTTTTGATTCAAAATTACTCTCTGCATCTTTTAAAATCATCAGAATACAAATATTTAGAAAAATGTTTAAATTAGAATTTTTATAAAAAAAATTAATCTACCATAAAAAAATTATTTTTCATTTCTCCATCCTGGACTTTTTTATTAAAAAGTTGCGTATTAACATCAAGTTTCTTTAAAAGAAAACCAATAAAATTTACCTCTTTTTTTTAAACTGAAATGTTTATTGTTTATTTTTAATTTTTTTTGGTAAAAAAAATTTTTTTTGTACAGTGTATGTTTTTTATGGTACATTTTCAATTCCCTACAACTCATTCTCAGGCAGTTTTTCTATACAACCAACAGTTTCTGGGCTACAATGCTTCGAATTAAACCTATGCCAAAAGGCATACGCCTTTTTAGAATGTAACTCATGGGTGTAAAAAATCTCTCCATCTGTGAAAAATGCTCGGTTTGCTAAGCCAAATACGTGTGCAAAGTTTCATTCAAATCAAAAATGGTCGATATTCGACCATAGGTCATTTGGCGCGATCTTGCTCTTATCTCAAAGATTACATGACTTATTTGAACATAACTAGTGTCATACGAACGAGTCATCTCTCAAACTTACAAATAACAAACTTCATAACAAGTTGATATGGCTCAAAAGTTATGGAAATGATATGATCGATATATGTGGCCTCAACATAATTTAAATTTGGTATCGTGCTATCCTTGACTTTTGGCTTCTGTACATCGCCTTAATTCTGAACATATTCATATTGGGCGGTACTCGGTCATTTTCCGCAGATTTTCTGGCATCAATCTGACACCGGAAATACCCATATTGGGAGGTATTCAGTTGTTTTGGTTGTTTTCCAGAAACTAAAAGTGGTCTTCTTTAAATTCAAAATGGTGTCCATGGTCAATGTTTGGTTTCTATGCATCATTTCGACTACGGAAACATCCATTATCAGTATGATTCGGCCATTTTCAACTGTTTTCTAGAAGTTGCTATTTAGCAATTCAAAATGGTGCCTGAGGTCAATTGTTAGCTCATTGCATCATTCTGGTTCCAGAGATACTCATATTGGATTGGATGGACGGAAATCGGCCATTTTTGGCTGTTTTCCAGAAACCAGAAGTTGGCATCCTACAATTCATAATGGTTTCTGAGATTAATTTTTAGCTTCTTGCAATATTATGGCTCCGAAGATACTCATATTGGGTGTTATTTGGTCACTTTCTGTCATCTGGGCGTAATTCTGGTTCCGAAAACATTCATATTGAATGGTACAATGAAAAGGAGTGAAATTGATCAATTTTTATAACAATTTCCAATTAACTAGCTTCATGTACATTTTTCCTAAAATAGTATAATTTTAAAACAAGTACTGGTATGTACTACAGTGAACCTCTTTGGCTAGTGGTGACATTTCTAGCGTCTACTTAATGAAATAAATTCGATAATTCTATGAGGTGAATTGGGGTGAAATTGATCAAAATTGAAATCCATACATTCTTTTGGAAATGTGCTTTTTTTTCGTTATGCTAAAGATAAATGATGATTTCTGTGCTGAAAAATATCATTTACAGCTAGTTTGGAAACGAAAATAACGATATTTTCACGTTAAAATTTATTTTGATTCACGAGCTGCCTGTTGCTAAATTTGCTTTTATTTGATCGTCGTTAGACCGAATTCAATTCGGTTTGTTGCAAAAGCTCAAAAACTAGCTCTGAAATTAAAATTTTTGTGGTTTCCTGCGAATTCATCAGAATTTCTTTTATGGTATGGAATGATCATTGTTAAAAATTACATTTTTTGAGATTTTATCAAACTTTACTCACTTCTTCAAATTTAACGTAATTAACCTTCAACTAAGATTATTTTATGTAAATTCAATACTTTTTTTGTTATTTGAAAACTTATTTGATCAAATTTGAGTGAGTTTTGACTGAGTTAGAAGATTTTTTTCGAAAATATGTAAAATTTCACCGGGCATGCAAGGCTAACTTTGACAGGTATGTGAATCATGCAAAAGTTGCGTTTAAGCACACGTTAACATTGCCTAGTGTTGTAAGAGCAATATCTTTTGATTAGTATTTTTTATCACGAATTTTCAGGTGATCAACTTCACCCCACTGACCAATTTCACCCCATTCCACGGTATTTGGTCATTTTCGGCTGTTTCCCAGATACCGGAAGTCACCATCTTAAAATTCAAGATTGTGTCTGCGATCAATTTGTGGCTTCTGTGCATCTTTCTGGTTCTGGAGATACTCATATTTAATGGGAATCGTTCATTTCAAGCTGTTTTCCAGAAACCGGAAGTTGCTATCTTACAATTCAAAATGTTGTCTGAAGTCGATTTGTGACTCCAATGCATCATTACAATTCCGGAAATACCCAAATGGGGTGGTATTTGGTCGTTTGCCACTGTTTTTCCCAAACCGGAAGTCGCCATTTGGAATTTCATAATGGCATTTGGAGACAATTTCTGAATTTTGAACGGTTAAGGAAACACTCATATTGGGTGGTATATGGTCATTTTCAACTGTTTTTCAGAAACCGGCAGTCTCCATCTTAGAATTCAAAATGGTATCAGTGGTCGATTTTAGCTCCTGCGTAACATTCTAGATCCGGATATTATTATATTGGGTGGAAATCGGCCATTTTCGGCTGTTTTCCAGAAACCGGAAGTTGCCATCTTACAATCCAAAATGTTGCCTGAGGTCGATTATGGAACATATTTGTTACCACTAAAAACATTCACCTGCCAAGTATGGTTCCATTTAGTTGATTAGTTCGCGAGATGTGCAGAAATTTGTGCAGAAACCATTATTGACACATTTGTTACCTCTGAAAACATACACATACCAAACTTGGTTGTATTTTCTTGATTGGTTCTTGAGCTGTGCGAATTTTATGTTTCATTTGTATGGGACCCCTCCCTAAAAGAAGAGGGAGGGGTATCAAACCATTATGCACATATTGGCTACCTCTAAAAACATTCACATGCCAAATTTGGTTCCATTTAGATGGTTAGTTCTCGAGATGTGCAGAAATTTGTGTTTCATTTGTATGGCACCCCTCCTTTACAAAAGAAGAAGGGATGTCAAAACATTATGGACATATTTTCTACCACTAAAAACATTTACCTTCCGAATTCGGTTCCATTTAGTTGATTAGTTCTCGAGGTGTGCAGAAATCTGTGTTTCATTTGTATGGGAGGGGCGTACAACTATTATGCACATATTTGTTACCTCTTAAAATATCCACATGCTAAATTCGGATTCATTTGCTTGGTTTGTTCTTGAGTTGTGCAGAAACTTATATTTCATTTGTATGGGACCCCTCCCTTCCAGAAGAGGGAGGGGTCTCAAACTATCATAGGAACCTTTATCGGCACCAAAAACCCCTACATACGATTTTTCACTTCGATCGGTTCGATAGTTTTCGAGCCTATATGGATCAGACAAACAGACAGACCGGACTGCATTTTTATATATATAGATTATAACATCAATATTTTAGAACCTAAAGAAAGAATATATATTTATTGGAATGAAGCGTTCATGTAAATCTATTTTTACAAATAAAAGTTTGAATGAGAAGGCTGGGTCTGACCGCTACATGATTAATTTAGGTTTTTTTATATAAAATGCGAATGTTAACATGGGAAAATGATGTAGTGAACAAAATACCTCATGAGAACGAGATTTAATTAATTAATCAAATATTTATATTAATTTATAAATCGTATTGGTATGTATCGAAATGATTTTTAATTTAAAAAAGAAAAATATCAAATATCAAAGTTGAAAGTTTTTTTTTATGAAGAGAATGCACATTTGAAATGTTATGTTTGTAAAATCGGCTAAAACAAATAGGGTACGTCTTAATAGGGGAAGAGAAACCAAATTATGTCATCAGAGAAGAAAAAGAAATACAGGCATAGATTGTAAATAGAAGCATAGGGCAGATAATAGAATGTAAAAAGCCCGTACGCGAGTGAAATAACAAATAGGGTACGTCTTAATAGGGGAAGAGAAACCAAATTATGTCATCCGAGAAGAAAAAGAAATACAGGCATAGATTGTAAATAGAAGCATAGGGCAGATAATAGAATGTAAAAAGCCCGTACGCGAGTGAAATAATTTTAAACAAAACGTGGGAAAAAAGTACCAAAACAAAAAAGAATTGATGAAATAATAGCAAAAAAATATGCACCACTTGCTTAGCAGGGTTAGCATTCAAGATAACACAACACCAGCAGCTAAACGGAGATAACGAAGACGTGATCCAGATCGTTGAAGACAACTACGATACAGCCCCAGAAGGACTTAGGAGGTGGCCGAGTGCGGGGAGTTGAGCGGAGGGGTGTCAACGGCCGGCGGGTACCCAGGAGTAGCCACGAGCTGAGGTTTACGAGGCTGACAAACGAGCAGATGATTACAAGGCAGGCGAAGGAAGTTTTCGCTGTAAACTGAAAAAAGGATGGAGCAAGGCAAATCGATCCATGGATCATCATATATGAGACAGGTAGCGGGGCAAGACACGCAACCTACCCCAACAGAGGAAGAAACGAATGTAGGCCAAGTCAAAGCGAGGCCCTAACCAACCCGGGAGAACTTCGTTAGTATGATTCTCCCCAACGCATACAGATGCATAAAGCGCAATTCTACATAAGCGCATAGCAGTACGCGGTAAATTGACACCGCCGACAAATAAAACAAAACTTGGTCAAAGAACACGAATCAGCTGTTGACGAGCAGTCCATCGGCACTCAAACTTATTGCCAAATGGATTACATCTAAGAATGACGATTACACATAGCGCAGCGAGTGTCGCAGCAAGGCAGTGCAAACAAACAACCCGGCGTGCAGAAGTGCGCTAATAAAGAATGAGTACCGTTAAAGGTGTTAACAGAGGCAGCGTGATGACGTCGTCGCGTGATCCAGATAGGCGTCCACTATCGGCCAAGGGGGTCATCACCGCCCGGACACACTCCACCCGCAAGATTTTCGCAACACAATACGAGTAGTTGCGCAGCGGACGGACAGACACATAACATACGCGATTGTGGATTTATAATTTGAAATAATGAAAAGATTTAATGTTTGAAAATGAAAAAAATGAAAAAACAATATGTTGCACCAATGACAAGGAATATTATATAGAAACAAATATGTAAATCACTATTTACATATTTGTTTCTATATAATATTCCTTGTCATTGGTGCAACATATTGTTTTTTCATTTTTTTCATTTTCAAACATTAAATCTTTTCATTATTTTAAATTATAAATCCACAATCGCGTATGTTATGTGTCTGTCCGTCCGCTGCGCAACTACTCGTATTGTGTTGCGAAAATCTTGCGGGTGGAGTGTGTCCGGGCGGTGATGACCCCCTTGGCCGATAGTGGACGCCTATCTGGATCACGCGACGACGTCATCACGCTGCCTCTGTTAACACCTTTAACGGTACTCATTCTTTATTAGCGCACTTCTGCACGCCGGGTTGTTTGTTTGCACTGCCTTGCTGCGACACTCGCTGCGCTATGTGTAATCGTCATTTTTAGATGTAATCCATTTGGCAATAAGTTTGAGTGCCGATGGACTGCTCGTCAACAGCTGATTCGTGTTCTTTGACCAAGTTTTGTTTTATTTGTCGGCGGTGTCAATTTACCGCGTACTGCTATGCGCTTATGTAGAATTGCGCTTTATGCATCTGTATGCGTTGGGGAGAATCATACTAACGAAGTTCTCCCGGGTTGGTTAGGGCCTCGCTTTGACTTGGCCTACATTCGTTTCTTCCTCTGTTGGGGTAGGTTGCGTGTCTTGCCCCGCTACCTGTCTCATATATGATGATCCATGGATCGATTTGCCTTGCTCCATCCTTTTTTCAGTTTACAGCGAAAACTTCCTTCGCCTGCCTTGTAATCATCTGCTCGTTTGTCAGCCTCGTAAACCTCTGCTCGTGGCCACTCCTGGGTACCCGCCGGCCGTTGACACCCCTCCGCTCAACTCCCCGCACTCGGCTACCTCCTAAGTCCTTCTGGGGCTGTATCGTAGTTGTCTTCAACGATCTGGATCACGTCTTCGTTATCTCCGTTTAGCTGCTGGTGTTGTGTTATCTTGAATGCTAACCCTGCTAAGCAAGTGGTGCATATTTTTTTTGCTATTATTTCATCAATTCTTTTTTGTTTTGGTACTTTTTTCCCACGTTTTGTTTAAAATTATTTCACTCGCGTACGGGCTTTTTACATTCTATTATCTGCCCTATGCTTCTATTTACAATCTATGCCTGTATTTCTTTTTCTTCTCGGATGACATAATTTGGTTTCTCTTCCCCTATTAAGACGTACCCTATTTGTTATTTCACTCGCGTACGGGCTTTTTACATTCTATTATCTGCCCTATGCTTCTATTTACAATCTATGCCTGTATTTCTTTTTCTTCTCTGATGACATAATTTGGTTTCTCTTCCCCTATTAAGACGTACCCTATTTGTTTTAGCCGATTTTACAAACATAACATTTCAAATGTGCATTCTCTTCATAAAAAAAAAACTTTCAACTTTGATATTTGATATTTTTCTTTTTTAAATTAAAAATCATTTCGATACATACCAATACGATTTATAAATTAATATAAATATTTGATTAATTAATTAAATCTCGTTCTCATGAGGTATTTTGTTCACTACATCATTTTCCCATGTTAACATTCGCATTTTATATAAAAAAAACCTAAATTAATCATGTAGCGGTCAGACCCAGCCTTCTCATTCAAACTTTTATTTGTAAAAATAGATTTACATGAACGCTTCATTCCAATAAATATATATTCTTTCTTTAGGTTCTAAAATATTGATGTTATAATCTATATATATAAAAATGCAGTCCGGTCTGTCTGTTTGTCTGATCCATATAGGCTCGAAAACTATCGAACCGATCGAAGTGAAAAATCGTATGTAGGGTTTTTTGGTGCCGATAAAGGTTCCTATGATAGTTTGAGACCCCTCCCTCTTCTGGAAGGGAGGGGTCCCATACAAATGAAATATAAGTTTCTGCACAACTCAAGAACAAACCAAGCAAATGAATCCGAATTTAGCATGTGGATATTTTAAGAGGTAACAAATATGTGCATAATAGTTGTACGCCCCTCCCATACAAATGAAACACAGATTTCTGCACACCTCGAGAACTAATCAACTAAATGGAACCGAATTCGGAAGGTAAATGTTTTTAGTGGTAGAAAATATGTCCATAATGTTTTGACATCCCTTCTTCTTTTGTAAAGGAGGGGTGCCATACAAATGAAACACAAATTTCTGCACATCTCGAGAACTAACCATCTAAATGGAACCAAATTTGGCATGTGAATGTTTTTAGAGGTAGCCAATATGTGCATAATGGTTTGATACCCCTCCCTCTTCTTTTAGGGAGGGGTCCCATACAAATGAAACATAAAATTCGCACAGCTCAAGAACCAATCAAGAAAATACAACCAAGTTTGGTATGTGTATGTTTTCAGAGGTAACAAATGTGTCAATAATGGTTTCTGCACAAATTTCTGCACATCTCGCGAACTAATCAACTAAATGGAACCATACTTGGCAGGTGAATGTTTTTAGTGGTAACAAATATGTTCCATAATCGACCTCAGGCAACATTTTGGATTGTAAGATGGCAACTTCCGGTTTCTGGAAAACAGCCGAAAATGGCCGATTTCCACCCAATATAATAATATCCGGATCTAGAATGTTACGCAGGAGCTAAAATCGACCACTGATACCATTTTGAATTCTAAGATGGAGACTTCCGGTTTCTGAAAAACAGTTGAAAATGACCATATACCACCCAATATGAGTGTTTCCTTAACCGTTCAAAATTCAGAAATTGTCTCCAAATGCCATTATGAAATTCCAAATGGCGACTTCCGGTTTGGGAAAAACAGTGGCAAACGACCAAATACCACCCCATTTGGGTATTTCCGGAATTGTAATGATGCATTGGAGTCACAAATCGACTTCAGACAACATTTTGAATTGTAAGATAGCAACTTCCGGTTTCTGGAAAACAGCTTGAAATGAACGATTCCCATTAAATATGAGTATCTCCAGAACCAGAAAGATGCACAGAAGCCACAAATTGATCGCAGACACAATCTTGAATTTTAAGATGGTGACTTCCGGTATCTGGGAAACAGCCGAAAATGACCAAATACCGTGGAATGGGGTGAAATTGGTCAGTGGGGTGAAGTTGATCACCTGAAAATTCGTGATAAAAAATACTAAACAAAAGATATTGCTCTTACAACACTAGGCAATGTTAACGTGTGCTTAAACGCAACTTTTGCATGATTCACATACCTGTCAAAGTTAGCCTTGCATGCCCGGTGAAATTTTACATATTTTCGAAAAAAATCTTCTAACTCAGTCAAAACTCAATCAAATTTGATCAAATAAGTTTTCAAATAACAAAAAAAGTATTGAATTTACATAAAATAATCTTAGTTGAAGGTTAATTACGTTAAATTTGAAGAAGTGAGTAAAGTTTGATAAAATCTCAAAAAATGTAATTTTTAACAATGATCATTCCATACCATAAAAGAAATTCTGATGAATTCGCAGGAAACCACAAAATTTTAATTTCAGAGCTAGTTTTTGAGCTTTTGCAACAACCGAATTGAATTCGGTCTAACGACGATCAAATAAAAGCAAATTTAGCAACAGGCAGCTCGTGAACCAAAATAAATTTTAACGTGAAAATATCGTTATTTTCGTTTCCAAACTAGCTGTAAATGATATTTTTTCAGCACAGAAATCATCATTTATCTTTAGCATAACGAAAAAAAAGCACATTTCCAAAAGAATGTATGGATTTCAATTTTGATCAATTTCACCCCAATTCACCTCATAGAATTATCGAATTTATTTCATTAAGTAGACGCTAGAAATGTCACCACTAGCAAAGAGGTTCACTGTAGTACATACCAGTACTTGTTTTAAAATTATACTATTTTAGGAAAAATGTACATGAAGCTAGTTAATTGGAAATTGTTATAAAAATTGATCAATTTCACTCCTTTTCATTGTACCATTCAATATGAATGTTTTCGGAACCAGAATTACGCCAGATGACAGAAAGTGACCAAATAACACCCAATATGAGTATCTTCGGAGCCATAATATTGCAAGAAGCTAAAAATTAATCTCAGAAACCATTATGAATTGTAGGATGCCAACTTCTGGTTTCTGGAAAACAGCCAAAAATGGCCGATTTCCGTCCATCCAATCCAATATGAGTATCTCTGGAACCAGAATGATGCAATGAGCTAACAATTGACCTCAGGCACCATTTGAATTGCTAAATAGCAACTTCTAGAAAACAGTTGAAATGGCCGAATCATACTGATAATGGATGTTTCCGTAGTCGAAATGATGCATAGAAACCAAACATTGACCATGGACACCATTTTGAATTTAAAGAAGACCACTTTTAGTTTCTGGAAAACAACCAAAACAACTGAATACCTCCCAATATGGGTATTTCCGGTGTCAGATTGATGCCAGAAAATTTGCGGAAAATGACGAGTACGCC
>NC_073694.1:107241947-107258472 GCF_029784165.1 Wyeomyia smithii
CTGGATGCTTTCAATGCGGTGGATTGCATTATTGTAGTGAGGAATCCAGACAGTAGAGCAGAACTCCAATGAGGACCGAACAAGCGAGCAATAGAGTGTTGTTATACATTGTATGTTTCTGAAATCCCGCGTCATGCGGCAAATCAGTCCCAGTTGTCTAGCGGCTTTAGCAACAATAAACGATATATGTTGCTTAAATGTCAGTTTGGTATCGAGGAAGACTCCAAGATCCTTGACGTGATCGACTCGCTGTATTGAAGACCCATCTAACTTGTAGTCAAAGTGTAGCGGACGGTGTTTTCTAGTAAACGTTATTATTGAGCATTTTGTAGGGTTGAGTACCATGCAGTTTAACTTGCACCAACGTGCAAATATGTTGAGTTGTTGTTGGAGATAAGTAGCGTCTTCCACGTTTTTGATTTCGTTGAACAGCTTCAAATCGTCAGCGAACGCAAGACGAGGACATTTTAACAAGTGATATACATCATTAAAATACAACAGGAACACCAATGGGCCAAGATGACTACCTTGGGCAATTCCGGAAGTAGCGACAAATGGTTCGGAAATTTCGTCGCCGATTTTCACTCTGAGAGTTCGTCCCAGCAAATAGGATTCTAACCAGCCAAGCAAGTTGCCGCTGAACCCGTATCGATCAAGTTTGGCAACGGTGATTTGATGGTTTACTTTGTCGAAGGCAGCCGAGAGGTCCGTGTAGATAACGTCGGTTTGATGTCGGTGAACAAAGCTGTCGAACGCGTAGTTAGTCAAGCAAAGCAGGTTTGTAGCACAGGACGCTTGGGAAGGAATCCGTGTTAATCGTCCGAAATAGTGCTTTGACAATGTGAGAAAATTGGTTGAAGGACGACTGGCTCAAATAGCTTCGAAATTGCACACAAAGCAGAGATGCCTCGATAGTTATCTATCTTCGAGCGATTGCCTTTTTTATGGACCGGAAATAGGAAGGCCTGTTTCCAGGTTGTAGGAAATCTGCCAGTAGCCAGCGACAAACGAAATAAGTGGGTAAGCGGTGTGAGCAATCCAGCAATGCATTTTTTTAGCAGTGTAGCTGGGATTCCATCCGGGCCCGGAGAGTACGTGTGTTTCAATTTTCTAGCAGCGGCAAGAATTGCATTATCGTCGATGTTGATCGAAGCCATGGAGTGCCCAGGGAAAGGGACGTTATTAGCAGCATCAGAAATTTCACCATCTGTTGGTGTTTCGTTGCTGAATACGCTTGAAAATTTAACAGCGAACATTCGGCAAATAGCGGCAACATTACTTGCTTTCTCACCAGCCAATTCCATCGTGGATGGTAAGCCTGACTCCTTTCGTTGTTCGTTGACAAAGTTCCAGAATTTCTACGGATCTGCTCTCAGTTTGCCTTCTATATGACGTCTGTAGTTCGAGTAGCACCGTCGACGAAGTCTTTTGTACTCGTAGTTCAGCTGTCGGTAATGATCGCGAAGAAATAGAGCGCCAGTCGCTGAGAACCTCCTTAACGCGGATTTTTTCAACGTTTTTAAGCGACGCAATTCCACTGATTGCCAGGGACAATATTTATGCGATCGGTTTCGTGTTTTTGGCACAAACGCATCTATTAGGCCGTTTAAAACGGAAGAAAAATCGTTAACAGCCGAATCGATATCCGTTGGATTTAGATTGCCAATCCAATCAACTGTTAGCAGCGCGTTCAACAAACCGTCGAAGTAGGCACGCCGAAAATTCAAATTTAACCGAGTAGGAGGCTCCCGATACTTGATTTTAAATCGATCGTCAAGCGACAAAACAAGTGTCGGGTGGTGAGCAACGTTTTTTACGAGAGGATCAGGTGCGAGAGTTAGCAGCGGTGCCGTATCATTAATGCTGACGAAGCAAAGATCTAGACAACGCCCATTCTCGTTTGCATTACAGTTGATTTGCTGCAGTCCCGCGGCGCTATAGCCATCCAAAAGATCCAGAGCGCAGACATGGAATGTTGACTGATTCGGGTCGGGATAAAGAAATCCGTCCCGAAAGGGGCGCCAAAACAGACTAGGTAAATTAAAGTCCCCGATAACAATTATTTCGTCGCACGGTTTGGCTCTGGAGACTATCGTTAACAACGACTGGATATGCAAATCGATCAATTGCTTGTCGCGTGTTCGATCCGGCGGAAAATAAACGGCACAAATGAATAATTTCCGACCAGATAGTTGGACGGACACCCATACCTGCTCAAGAATATTCCACGAGTTCTCATGGATCACGTTAGCTTTTAAGCGACGATGAACAGCAATAAGCACACCTCCGCCGGTCCTTTTTGGGCTGTTAATGGGGCCACGGTCGCAGCGGAAGCCTTCATACTCCGAGCCGAATAAATGCGATGATTGGGTGCGATCATCCAGCCAAGTTTCCGTGAGGGCAATCAGCTCGTAGCAGCCCTCTGAAAATGCTAGTAGATAGTCCTCGATGTTTGAATTCATACCGCATGCATTCTGGTAGTAAAGTTGGATCGAAGAGTTTGCTCTGCATGCATCAGGTGTTCTGGATTCGGTGAGCGACGGACTTGTCAATGCGTCAGGTATACTAAAACACGAATCTGAATTTGAGTATTCATCGTCAGGAGCATGAAACGGAAGATACTTAACTTGTGCGAGAGTCGGTTGACTCTCGCATGACAATATCACAGCATTTGAGTGGGCCAATTTGCTATTGGCGAAATCTATCCGGGCGTACTTGGTCAAACTCAAACTCACGAACGAAAACTCCAGTGGGCCATGTTGATGCTCGTAGAGCAGTATCCCTTAACGCTTTTGGTACTTCCACCCGGAAAGAAACAAAGTTCAGCTTTGTAATATCAGCATCTTTTTTCACCAGCCTCACGACGTTAAGCGTTTCACTGATGCCGAGACATTCTTGCGACATAGTGACAACATCATCAACTGTATGGCTCGGATCCAGCCGGCTCAAATAAAGCCAAAATTGCTGCCGTTCATCAGCAACGGTTTTATTTTGCACTGAACCAACCTTGTACCATAGACACCAGCCGCAGCGGGGCGAAATTTAACATTGTCTTCACGACTCCGTTTAGGTGTCGGTTGCTCTCCGGGTTGTCGCAGAGAATAGAAAATTTTTTGAGCCGGAGCTGCAGTGCTGATCGGAAAGTGCTTTTCAATGCGAGAAGATAGATCTGTGACGACCGTGTTTAATTTGTCGACAGCTTCACACAGCATCGATGAATCGGTGATGGGGGGGCTAGCGGTAGCTGGATGCTGCAGCCATTCGTTAAAATTGTTAGCACAATCGTCGCAGAGCCAAAATATATTATTGCTGAAAGTTGACATCACGTCCAGAATAGATCGCTGCAATCCGGGAATACACGTGCGGTGGAACAATGAACAGCAGTTGCCACGGCAGGCAATCCTATCGATCCCATTTACAGGGGAGCTGCATGTTTTGCAAACCGATGCCATAACTCGAACAAAGGATCAGCAGCGCAAATTGTTGCAAAACAAAAAACAGCAAAACAGCGTCGAAAGATTGCAATATTGATATCACTCGATGACACGCGCGTAAAAAATGATTCGATGAAGCCACTTGTAGAAAAAACTAACTGGAATTCAAAACTTTTATACTCCAAAAATACGAAAAATAAAACAGCGGTTAAAACAACGTTAATAAACAACGAAGGTATATATATATATATATATATATATATATATATATATATATATATATATATATATATATATATATATATATATATATATATATATATATATATATATATATATATGAATATATATATATATATATATATATATATATATATATATATATATATATATATATATATATATATATATATATATATATATATATATATAAACATATATATATATATATATATATATATATATATATATATATATATATATATATATATATATATAAACATATATCTATATATATATATATATATATATATATATATATATATATATATATATATATATATATATATATATATATATATATATATATATATATATATATATATTTAAATATATATATATATATATATATATATATATATATATATATATATATATATATATATATATATATATATATATATATATATATATAAACATATATATATATATATATATATATATATATATATATATATATATATATATATATATATATATATATATATATATATATATATATATATATATATATATATATATATATATATATATATATATATATATATATATATATATATATATATATATATATATATATATATATATATATATACAGTCATGGAGAAAAAATAAATGAGCAAGATCGCGCGAAATGACCTATGGTCGAATATCGACCATTTTTGATTTGAATGAAACTTTTTTTTTTGAAGATTTTTTCACACCCACGAGTTACATTCTAAAAGGGCGTATGCCTTTTGGCATAGGTTTTATTCGAAGCATTGTAGCCCAGAAACCGTTGGTTGTACAGAAAACCGGTCTGAGAATAAGTTGTAGGGAATTAAAAATGCACCATAAAAAAAATATACGCTGTACAAAAAAATTTTTTTTTGACCAAAAAAAATTAAAAATAAACATTAAATTTCAATTTAAAAAAAAAAAAAGAGCTGAATTTTTTTTTATATTTGTTTTAAAGAAACTTGACGTTAATACGCAACTTTTAAAAAAAGTCCAGGATGGAGAAATGAAAAATAATTTTTTTATGGTAGATTAATCTTTTTATGAAAATTTTAATTCAAGCATTTTTCAAAATATTTGTGTTCTGATGATTTTAAAAGATGCAGAAAGTCATTTTGAATCAAAAAGCTCTTGGTAGTAAACATTCTAAAGGCATCGGTTTTCGAGTTATTTTAAATTTAAGCTCAATAAATTATTAATATTTCGGAAAATACACGTTATTTTAATTTGTCTATGGTTCTCCAGCAAAAACCATACGTTCATTGGAATGCTTGATCAAAAATATACAATTCATTCTTTGACAACAAAACGGTTGGATAAATAACTCAAGCGCTAAACCTTAGCCTACCTACACGTTCCCCCTTGCCGAATGTTATATAAAAAAATATGTTTGTCGTGCAACACTACCTACTTGTTTACTAATAATAACTGTTTGTAAAGTACGCAACCAATAACTACTGGGTTACCTATAATATCTTTTTTCGTATATAAATACGATTGCACTACTCCAGATGTGTTAGTAACAGTTTGCATTTTGTGAAGATGAATAAAGTGAAAATGGAATACACCAAGCCCAAATGCTGTAAACCCTTTCCTGATCATCGGTGCTCATCAAGCTTACGCAAATTAAATGAAAACGTTATTGCAAAATTAAAAATATTGAACAGTCAAGCTCATTTCAATACGTCTTTATCAATTTGTGATTCGTGTAGTTATTGGAATGATAGTCAAGCCACCATTCATCCCTTCGTTGTTTACTATTCAGAATCTGGAACACTTAAGAATATCAGCTTCATCATAATATCGGAAGTACTCCATCATGATACTGTTGCGGTTTTTTTTTTTATATATTATTAAGGAGTATAATTTACATAGTTCATAGTTCATTTACATAGTATAAATTAGTTAACAAATATTAAGTAGATTTTCAAACTGAATACTAAAAATTTTCCTATTATTCCATCTCAATTCCCGTAATTCTTTTTCGAAATTGTATATCGACGGTTCTGTTACTCTTAAGTTAAAGGCAATTACCTTTACTGTTAGCCATAGAGCAGCTTTTTGTTTTTAACGTTATTTTCGAATTGAAGGACATCTTCCAGATCACGGAAATCTATTCTATATCGTGACTTGATAACATGGCTGCACCATTCCCAAACTTTTTTTGCTTCTGGACATTGTTTCAATCGATGTTGATTGGAATCAATCAAGCCACATCTATCACAATTGACAGAAGTTATATCTCCAATGTTATAAGCTTGAAGTTTTTCACGGTTCGATATTATGTCATTTACAAATTCATAAACTTTCGAGCGATCGTGGATGGAAAGAAAAGTGTGAGAAAGATTCCCCCAAATTACTCTCCAATCGGCAGACACACTGTTTTCAATATTTGGAATCTCTCTTATTGAATTCAAAAAATGGCGATACAGCAGTTTTGTGGTTGGTAGATCAAAATGTTCTTTGACATATTTTCCCTCAGCTATCCATTCTCCCGCATTGCGCGTGAGGTTTTCATGGGAGTCACTAATAATTAAAAAATTTTCTTCTTCAACAGTTCCGTCTTCAGCTAGAGAATGGAAAATGTTCTTCACGAACAGGGCCTTACATTTAGTTTCCGGGTCAATCAGCTTTAATCCGCCTTTTTCAAAATCTTGATATAGTTGATTTCTGTTAAGTTTAAATATATAGCCCTTCCAAATAAACTTTCCACATGCTGATTTAATTTTACCTAAATGAGCATTAGAAGGCGGAAAAATCTGAGAAACGTACCAAAGCTTCGAAAGGATGTAACAATTCAAAACTTGACATCTTTCAAAGATATTCAATCGTCTAGCACTGTGTAAGTTTAAAACTGCCTTGATATTGTTTATTAGTCTCAGGTAATTTGCATTGACTGTACTAGTCCAAGTTCTCTCAAAAACCACACCTAACACAGTTAAACTATTAGTTTCAGGAATAATCTGAGGGCCTAGCGATGCTCTGTTAAGTCGTAAAAACACTGATTTTTCAAATATTTCGAGCAATCTGTCAAATTCTTCATCATTTCTTTTGAACACTGTTACATCGTCAGCGAACGCCATTACCGAAATGAATTTGTCGTACACAAGGACAGCTGGAATGGAAGTCGCTATCTTCCTTAAAAGAGGCTCTATATATAACACAAAAAGTATCATACTCAATGGACATCCTTGGCGAACGGAACAAATAATGTCGATTTCTGACGTGAGAAATCCATTAATTAAGACTCGCGATTTAGCATTTTTATACAAAGTTTTAAAACAATCAGTCAGTTGCGATGGGAAACCGATTTTTTTTAAGGGGGGGATTTGTTAGTAGCTTAAGTATTTATGATAAATATTAGTAAATAATGAGTATGTGTGTCCAATCACAAATGGTGACTTCTCAACACTGTTAGAAATTTGTAATTTTAATTGATAGGATTTGTTTGCTTTCGCAATTAGGACTTATCATTCGTAGGGATTTAAACCTACTTTAAAAAAGGGATGTAAACTTACAACTAACTTAATTGCTAACTTATTGGCTATAAAGAGAGCTTATCGTAGCAATTGAGGATTGCAACGATTTTTGTCGAAAATTGTTAATAATTTTATTTGACATAGCTTCTAATGGTTCAACACCATTAAGTCTATGTAATTCGAGTGTACCAAACCAAGGAGGACGCTTCAAAATCATTTTCAGAGTTTTATTCTGAATCCTTTGGAGCGTTTACTTCCTTTTTGAACAGCAACTTGACCAGATCGGTACAGCATAAAGCATTGCTGGTCTAAAAATTTGTTTGTAAATCAAAAGTTTGTTCTTTAAACAAAGTTTAGAATTCCTGTTAATGAGAGGATATAAACATCTCGTATATTTGATGCACTTGGCTTGTGTACTCTCAATGTGCTCTTTGAAAATAAGTTTTCTATCATAAATTAGTCCCAAGTACTTAACCTTGTCAGACCAACTTAAAATAACCCCATTCATCTTGACAACGTGATTATTGTTTGGCTTGAGGAAAGAAGCCCTAGGTTTATGCGGAAAAATTATCATTTGAGTTTTAGAAGCATTGGGAGAGATTTTCCACTTTTGCAAGTAGGAAGAAAAAATATCTAAACTTTTCTGCAATCGACTGCATATGACACGAAGGCTTTTTCCTTTTACCGAAATGCTTGTGTCATCGCAGAACAATGACTTTGTGCATCCTGGAGGCAAATCAGGAGATCTGAAGTGAATATGATACCCGTACCCGTACAGGACTGGACCCAAGACTGAACCTTGAGGTACACCTGCTCTGACAGGAAATCTATCAGATTTTGAATTCTGATAGACAACCTGCAGAGTTCGATCAGTAAGATAATTTTTTAAAATTTTGATTAGGAAAATTGGAAAATTAAAAGTTTGCAATTTCGCAATCAAACCTTTATGCCAAACACTGTCGAATGCTTTTTCTATGTCTAAAAGAGCAGCTCCAGTGGAATAACCTTCAGATTTGTTAGCTCGTATCATATTAGTAATTCTGAGCAATTGATGAGTTGTGGAATGCCCATGGCGAAATCCAAACTGTTCATTTGCAAAAATTGAATTATCGTTGATGCGTGACATCATTCTGTTAAGAATAATTCTCTCAAACTGATTGGTCGATAACTTGAAACTTCAGCTGGGTTCCTATCCGGTTTTAAAATTGGAGTAATTTTTGCATTTTTCCATAATTTGGGAAAATATGCAATTTTGAAGCAGCAATTGAAAATTTTCACTAAAAATTCCATTGTGCTCTCAGGGAGATGTTTGATTAGTATATTGAAGATTCCATCGTCACCAGGTGCTTTCATATTTTTGAAATTTTTAATAATTGATTTAATCTCATTCAAGTTAGTTTCAATTATTTCTGCAGGTAAAAAATTCTGGGAAGAGATTAAATCAAATTGACGTGTGACTTCATTTTCAATTGGACTCACAAAATTCAAATTTGAGTTATGAACACTCTCAAACTGCTGAGAAAGTCTTTGAGCCTTTTGTTCATTGGATACAAGAAAACGTTCATCATCTTTCAGAACTGGAATAGGCTTTGAAGGTTTCTTAAGAATCTTCGACAGCTTCCAAAAAGGTTTTGAATATGGTTTCAATTTTTCAACTTCAGTCTCAAAATTTTGATCCCTCAGAAGAGTAAATCTATGTTTAATCTCTTTCTGTAAATCTTTATAAATAGTTTTAAAAACAGGGTCACGAGAACGTTGATATTGACGTCTGCGGACATTTTTCAAACGAATTAGAAGTTGAAGATTTTCGTCAATTATTGGTGAATCAAATTTCACTTGAGCCTTTGGAACAGAATAATTCCTGGTATCAACAATCGCACATTTCAATGCTTCCAAAGCGGAATCAATATTCACTTCGTTTTGCAAATCAAGCTCATTATTGAAATTTCTCTCAATATGAGTTTTGTATCTTTCCCAATTAGCCTTGTGATAATTATAAACAAAGCTCAAAGGGTTTAAGCCTGATTCATGTGATATAGAAAAAGTTATTGGAAGATGGTCAGAATCGAAATCAGCATGTGTGATCAAATCACTACATACATGACTTTGATCTGTTAGCACCAAATCAATTGTTGAAGGGTTTCTTACAGAAGAAAGCATGTAGGACTATTTGGAGACAAAATAGAATAGTATCCTGAAGAACAATCATTGAATAAAATTTTGCCATTGGAATTACTTTGAGAATTATTCCATGAACGATGTTTAGCGTTAAAATCGCCGATTGTAAAAAATTTCGAACGATTTCTGGTGAGTTTTTGTAAATCACCTTTAAAATAATTTTTGTGCTCGCGTGTGCATTGAAATGGTAAATATGCTGCGGCAATAAATAAAATCCCAAGTTCAGTTTGAACTTCAATTCCCAAAGTTTCAATAACTTTCGTCTCAAGATGGGGAAGAGCACGATGTTTGATTCGGCGATGAATAACAATTGCAACTCCACCGCCGGAACCCTGAATCCTATCATATCTATGAACCACGTAATTGGGATCATATTTTAATTTGATGTTAGGTTTTAAAAATGTTTCAGTAATAATTGCAATATGCACATTATTTACTGTTAAAAAAATAAAAAGCTCATTTCATTGGCCTTTAATGAGCGAGCATTCCAATTTAATATTTTAATTGTTTTATATAAAATCATTGCTAAATTTTAAATTAGAAACTATTTTAATAGTAAAATTTGTGCCTATTTCAATGGCTTGAAACATTGATTTTGCCTGCAACATGGCGTTCATAAGATCGCAAAAAAGAAAGTTTACCTGTCGTAATAGGCCCCAGGCAGTTGACATTAGAAAAAAATATTTTCGGCAGCAATATTAGCTGGAGTAATAGGTGTACAATTATTTTCTAGCGTGTTTTGCTTACCCATATTAACGGTCATTTTCGAACTACCAACACTAGGCGGTATAATGTTCGAACTCCCTTTTACCTGTGCATAAGTTAAACGGGTATGCAAAGGAGTAGGTGAACTATGCGTCACTGGTACGCTTGGAGAATTTTGTTTTGGAGTTGGTTTTAATTGAGAAATTGAATTTTGTTTACCTTGCCTTGCCTTGGGAAACCAAATTTGTTTAACACTTTCCAGAGGTAATTATGATCTACTCTGTCAAAGGCTTTATTCAAGTCCAGACTAACGAGACAGCCTTCAAATCTTTTAGTTTTGCTGGACTTAGTAAGTATTCTTTTCAGATCTTTTAGGTTATCAACATATGACATATTATTAACACATGCTGTTTGTCCTTTTCCTATAAGTGACATATTATTTACACATGCTGTTTAACATATTATTAACACATGCTGTTTGTCCTTTTCCTATAATATGTTCTTTTTTATCCGCTCAGCAATAATTTTCATAAATATTTTATAGTCACAATTTAATAAACTTATAGGACGATAGTCGTCTAACGATAAGCTGTTACCACTTTTTTTTGGTATCAATGTTATTATCCCATCAGTAAAATTAGTAGATGGCTGTTTAGAGCCATTGAGGTAACTGTTAAACATTTCAGCTAAATCAGTTTTCAAGGTTTCAAAGTGGGTTAAATAAAATTCATAATTTAACCCATCTGGTCCCGGAGTTTTCTTTTCCGAACAACTCTCGAGAGCAAATTTTATTTCGTTTTCATCAATCGGTTTTATCAATAGATTTCGGTCATTATCATTCAGCGTTTTATCAATGTAGTTGATCGGATCATCTGTCGAACTGTTCCCTTCAAATGATTTTGCATCAAGCGAAAAAGCGGCAGTGTAATAGTCGAATACTTTGCGTTTTAAAGTATGTGTATCAGTAATAATTTGTGTTTCGTCAGATAGTTTAATCATTTTAGATAATTCAATACGTTTCACTTGCGCAGAAACCTGAAAAATGTTCATCATTTCACCCTGTAGTAAATTTGTTTCTTTTACATTGTTACTCAGATGCTTGAAACGATTTGATTCAATTTCCATTAATCTAGATTTGATCATTTTATTATCGAGTAATGTCTCTTGTCCAGTGCTTATTTTATTCATCCATTATATCATCTTTGCATAAAAATAATTTTTTTCATTTGAAATTCTGTTGTTCAAATTCCAACTTTCTTGTTTATAAAACTGCATTGTTTTTGTTTTAGCTATTAAGTGCCACCAGAGCCCTCTATCACTCCAATAAGGTTGCCTTCCTTTCCATATATCATATTGTCTGGAAAAACTTTTTTGTATTTCTTGGTCCCTCAACAAAAAATTGTTGATTTTCCAATACCCACGACCCCTAGGGGTAAAATCAGTGGATTTTATCTTAACTTTCATAATAATGGCACAATGGTCTGAGAAAGCTACGGGCACGGTTGCAAAATCTGGAACATTTTGAATAAATTCTTCTGAGCAATAGAACCCGTCTAGTCTAGACTTAGATTCATTCCTAAAAAAAAGTGAAATTAGAGTTATTTAACTCCACCGCAATATCTTTGAACTTGAACAGATCCACCAATTTTTTCAAACCAGTTGAGAAATTTTTATTTGCCCCAGCGCTGTCAGCTGAATTTAAAATACAATTGAAATCGCCTCCAATCACATTGAAGGCAGCTCCAGCTTTGTTGAGATGAACAGCCATGTTATCGAGGAACAGTTTATCACGCTCTTTTTTCTTATTGCTTCCGGAAAACGTATACACATTCACATAATTAACGTTATTAATCATTACTGACGAAATACGGCCGTTCGAATCCAGCAAGGGCTGAGAGCAGCCAAACGATTTCCTCACCAAAATGGCGGTACCAGAACCAGCTTCCGCGAGATTGACGATCGGAAGGTGAGATGGAATATAGGATAGGTTGTCATATATAATTTCTTGCAAAAATATTATGTCTAAATTTGGATTAACTATGAATTCCTTAAGTAGAGATTTGTTAAGTGTGCTGTTTGAACTGTTAACATTTACCGAGGCAACTTTACAAACAAAATTCATCTTTGAATACTTCTAAAATATTTTAAAATAAATTGTCTAACCTTCTGGTTGACTACAGTTCAGTTTATTAATATATTTTTCACCTTACTTGGTGGCATCGGTTTCAGAATTTCTACGATTCCGGTTATGATTACTACGACTTCTCGTTTTTTTTCTCCTGAGTAAGTTTAACCTGCTTTGTCCGTCCTCGTGTTTTGACTCCCTGCTGTTCACTTATACTTGTCTGCATGTTTGGCACGCTATTTTTCCTGTCGTCACTATCAGCTCCACTACTGGAAGCATCTGAACTCTCACAGTTATCACCCTTCTTGCTTTTTGCATATGCCCGTTTTATCCCTCCTTACCTCCATTCTGATGAGGCTGATCCTCATACGTATCGTCGTTGTTCATGGTGTCGTTTGTGGTTACATCTTCGGTTGCCACGTGCTCGTCGGTGGCGATGATGTCATCAAGATTTAGCTATCTCACTCTCCGGTGTTTGTTTCTTTCTATGATCTGCGTCGGATTGATTGCGTTGTTCCTTCTCGGTCTGTCGTTCGTTAGCCGCACGATGTTTGTTTTTTTTTCTCCGCCTGTCTTGCTTGATCCGTTCTTTCCCAACAATGCATTTAGGTTAGTCATTGTTTGCTGGCCCTGACCTCCCGAGAAAGAATTGGCATTTTGTTTAAACCAACTCTCTCCACCTGTTACCGCTCCGCTGTAGGAAGGTTGATACTGGTTTAAACGATCGTTGACAGATTTTCGGTTTGGGCATTCCGCTTTCAAATGTTCAGTGGCTCCGCATTGAAAACACTTATTTATGAGACCGTCGTAGTAAACACGTGCGCGAATGCCTCTTATCTGTAGGGTAGCTGGAATCTCAGAACCCTCTTTGAGCTCGATGTGAGCGCCCTGAACTGAATTCCATATAGGAAAACCAGTGCTTTCCGGGTACTTCTCCCTTATCATTCGCTGCACTTTTCCGTATTTTGTGAGCGAATTCCATATCTCACGATCTTCTACATCAGGGGGAAGATTGAAGATCCGCACATAACGTACAATAGCAGAAGCTGCAGATAATTGCACCAGTGTATTCCGATGATTTTCGTATGCAAATTCCATGGTTCCAGACAGGTTACGTAAGGCGTATTTCAGACTGTCTTCCTCTTTAAATTTGATTATTACAGAGAGCTCGTGCTTTTCCTTGTACAAGGAGAGGAGACTATCACTTTCCAGCCTCATTTCGGTTCTCATGAATTTGAAAATTTCCTGATCCGAGGGTTCCGGGTTACCCCGCTCAAAACGTAGCCTCAAGGAATTCGCCCTGAGTTGTGATTCCGCCATTGTTCCACTGGATTCCGTGCTTCAATATAGAAGGCTTCTATTGTTTAATTATAACAAAGAACGCAGCTCTACGCTGCTTTACGCCGAGGGTTTCTATTGCTCTTCGATGAAACGTCTGCTTTCTCTGAGACTCAGATACTAACTGAGCCTATGGTCGAATATCGACCATTTTTGATTTGAATGAAACTTTGCACACGTATTTGGCTTAGCAAACTGAACATTTTTCACAGATGGAGAGATTTTTTACACCCACGAGTTACATTCTAAAAGGGCGTATGCCTTTTGGCATAGGTTTTATTCGAAGCATTGTAGCCCAGAAACCGTTGGTTGTATAGAAAACCTGTCTGCGAATGAGTTGTAGGGAATTAAAAATGCACCATAAAAAAAATACACTGTACAAAAAAAAAATTTTTTTTGACCAAAAAAAATAAAAATAGACATTAAATTTCAATTTATAAAAAAAAGAGTTGAATTTTTTTTTATATTCTTTTTTAAAGAAACTTGACGTTAATACGCAACTTTTAAAAAAGTCCAGGATGGTGAAACGAAAAATATTTTTTTTATGGTAGATTAATCTTTTTATGAAAATTCTAATTCATGCTTTTTTCAAAATATTTGTGTTCTGATGATTTTAAGTCATTTTGAATCAAAAAGCTCTTGGTAGTAAACATTCTAAAGGCATCGGTTTTCGAGTTATTTTAAATTTAAGCTCAATAAATTATTAATATTTCGGAAAATACACGTTATTTTAATTTGTCTATGGTTCTCCAGCAAAAACCATACGTTCATTGGAATGCTTGATCAAAAATATACAATTCATTCTTTGACAACAAAACAATTGGATAAATAACTCAAGCGCTAAACCTTAGCCTACCTACACGTTCCCCCTTGCCGAATGTTTTATAAGAAAATATGTTTGTCGTGCAACACTACCTACTTGTTTACTAATAATAACTGCTTGTAAAGTACACGGGTAAAAATATTTTCCCGTTTTCATGACCTTTCAGGTCATGAAATCATGAATGTTGTTTTCCGACAGAATCATGACCTATGACTCATGATATCATGATGTCAACCCCGAATATCATGAGCTATGAAAAGCGTTTTCAAGAATGTGACTCATGGCTATTATAAGCGTAACACATCGCTGTCGCATGGACTCATAGAATCATGAGTTATGACTCATGATACCATGGGTTGGACTCTGAATATCATGAGCTACTCAGAGCGTTTTTATAAATACGACTCATAACTGCTAAAAACGTAACACATATCTGTCAAACTGTGCGTCGGTATATTCAGTGATTGCAAGTTTAGAAACCGTGATTGATACCGTAGGAGGACTAGCGTATTTCACGTGCAAAACAGGGTTTTCGCGAGTGAACGTGTTGATAAAACATAAGACGAGTGTCCGGTTGCATAAATTTACTCAACACAGTATTATCAAGTGCGGTTGAAACTGAAACAACTGTGGCAGAGAACATACGATTGCTGCTAGAATTGATGGATAAGAAGCTGTGCGGCGAGTGTCATCTGCCTATTAATGATTTGAAACCAGTGCCCCGCGGTATCTGCGATGCCTTTTGTCACATCGGCTAGCAATGTTGTGGAATTAACGGTCGTGCCCACAAGGATTTGTTCGCACAAGGGAAAGCAATGCTTATTCGTCCCGCCTATGAAGATAAATAAGGCGGTAGAAGAAATCGTGCCTATTTTGCCGAAAAACTAAATAATGTGCCGGCTGTGCCAACGAATGATGTAGCTGTGTGTGTACGTAATTCTGCAAGCCGCGGCAGTAACTCGATAGATTTGAATGATCTCTCGGTTGCATCTATCACCCCCGCTCCCCACTCAGTTCGGTGGTGGTTGTATTCGCTTCGCATGAACTGTAAACTGCAGATTGGTAAAATACCTGTGTGTTCTCCAACTAGGTTTTCTGACAAATTTCGCTAGCGAAAATTTGGAACTGTAAACTATCTTGACACATCACTGAAGTTGAACATAATAAAGGCTTGTTTTTTTACGTAGAACTACATTTCTCAGGAAGATCGGCTACATTGGGGTGAAAATGAAAATATAAAAACGGAAAAGGGACAAAATTTGTGTTTTTTAATGCTTATAAGCCGCTTAGTTTCCAACGCATTCCCGTCGTTTTTGTAGCAATCAATTGAAAATTATCCACGCATGATTGGGGGCTCATGCAGACAATTAGTAATTTGATTATTTGAAGGTAGTGAACGGCTTCGGCAGTGGTTAAGATTGCTGCAGAAAACCTGCCGAAGCCTTTCGCTACCCTACTATTGAAAATTGTTATTAAAAAGTGTTAAAATAACAAGAAATAAAATAAAATTTATTAAAAGGTCTTAAAAAAGCAATCAGTTTACCAGTAAAGGATGGGTGCAAACTATGTAGCGGCGGGCAGCAGCGATAGCGAGTACCAGTAGTGGTAGTAGTAGCAGCGTCAGCGGTAAGTGTAACGGTATTACCTTTTCTAGTAAAAAGCTGCTTATGTGCGGTAGCGACAATTCCTTCAGTGAAAAACTGCCGTATCTTGGCAACACACAAACGGGGGTGTTGGCAATCAAAATCTGTCTGTCGTCAAATTTTTAGTCCGAAAACAGCTTTTAATGTCAGGAATAGCACAGAGATGGGATCAGCATCATATCCTAAATTGAATTAAAAAACTAATTGTCCTTTTAAGGATGAACTAAATAGTCAATTGTAGAGTTAAAATTTTGTCGTTCATACATTACTCCTTAATCAAAATGTTGGTGTGCCGTGATATAGACGATTGTAAATTCGATATGATCTTCATGTCTCAGTACGAGTTCGAAATTTAAATGTGCACCAAGGAACAAATAACTGAGTTACCAACTTTTTTATAGGTAGACCCTGTTGATGTTTTCCACAATAATGCGAAGGAGCCCAGTTTAGAGCAACCATCAACGTCAAACATTAGTTCTACTATTCAGGATGTCCATGATGTTCAACATATTGCTTTCTGAGAG
>NC_073694.1:107258972-107293318 GCF_029784165.1 Wyeomyia smithii
CTCAGGGAGTGTGGGGTTGGTTTGAATCAGTGACCGGACCCACTAAAACCCCTTCAGTCTCCAGCCCATAATACTCCCCGGGACCACCGCTAGGTATTGCTTCGGGGAGCGGCTTTTGTGCTCTGTGCACCCTCTTGGTTCTTTAGGTCTTTTTGCTAACTTAGCTAACTAACCTGGAGACTGGCCGTTAGCTAACACTGGCGTGTCGGTGGTCAACCTGTCGCCTGTTTTGCAATTCTAAAACTATTTGAGAGGCGGCTGTACAAACCGCCCTCCAAATGTTTGGGTCTTTACACATCCTCCGAACTAGGTTGTCCGGAGTGGTGTCTGGCCCGCTCACTACCATCATGTCGCTCCGCGCATGCACAAAACGAGGGCACACGAAGAGAACATGCTCAGCAGTCTCTTCCGCTTCCGCGCATTCGGGACACATGGGGGACCCCGCATGCCCGAATCTGTGTAGATACTGCCTAAAGCAACCATGGCCTGACAGAATCTGTGTCAGATGGAAGTTCACTTCTCCATGGCGCCTCCCGACCCATCCGGATACATCCGGAATAAGTCGATGCGTCCATCTACCCTTCACGGAATTGGACCACTCCTGCTGCCATCTGATCATCGAGAATGATCTTCTGGTACCTCGTATGCCCCTTGTGTCACGTTGATCGAAGAATTCTACGTCCTCCTTAATGGCTATGCTGATAGGCATCATGCCGGACAGGACGCAGATTGCGTCGTATGACACAGTTCGATACGCGCTCGCAACCCTCAGGCACATGAGCCTGTAGGTACTTTCCAACTTACTCCGATGTTTACTAGTACCTAGTGCTTTGGACCACACTGGCCCGCCGTATCTCAGTATGGACGAAGTCACGCTAGCTAGAAGTTTCCGCTTGCTGCCGTACACTGCTGAGCTATTGGACATCATGCGAGATAATGCTGCAATAGCCATTGAAGCCCTCTTACAGGCATATTCGACATGGCTCCCGAAGGCGAGCTTGTCATCGATCATCACCCCCAGCAGCTTCAGGGAGCGCTTAGAGGCGATGGTGCAATTCCCGAATCTGATCAACGCCTGTTGCTTCGACTTGCGGTTATTGACAACTGAAATCTCCGTCTTATGATGCGCCAGCTCCAGTTTTTTAAAGCGCATCCAGTCCTCGACGACGCTTATAGAGTGCGAAGCCATCAACTCAACCTCCTCGATCGACTCGCCGTAGACCTCAAGTGTGATGTCGTCCGCAAACCCAACGATCACAACCCCTTGGGGGAGCTTTAGTTTCAGCACTTCATCGTACATGATATTCCACAGTACCGGGCCCAGGATGGAACCTTGTGGAACCCCTGCGGTAATTGGGACACATTTTTGACCCTCGTCTGTGCTGTAAACTAGCACACGATTCTGGAAATAATTTCCCAGAATCCTGTACAAAGATACCGGAATGTCTAGTTTCCGAAGCGAGTGGGCTATGGAATCCCAGCTAACACTATTGAACGCATTTTTCACGTCCAACGTGACGATTGCGCAATAGCGAATGCCCCATCTTTTACGCTGGAGTGCTACCTCTGCAGTTTTGGTGACGGACAGAATAGCATCCACCGTTGACTTGCCTTCTCGGAAGCCGAACTGGTTACTCGACAGACCGTTTGCACTTTCGGTGTACCTAACCAGTCTATTGAGAATAACCTTCTCGAGCACCTTACCCGCCGTATCGAGCAGACATATCGGTCTGTATGCCGACGGGTCACCAGGTGGTTTCCCTGTCTTCGGCAATAAGACCAGCTTCTGTCGCTTCCATCTCTCTGGGAATGTACAGTCATCCAGGCACTTCTGCATGACTTCCCGGAATAGTCTGGGGGCCTCTTTGATGGCCTTCTTCACAGCCAGATTCGGAATCCCATCCAATCCCGGTGCCTTGCTCACCTTCAGGGAGTTGGCGATCGCGATGAGTTCCTCATTCGTAACCGTTTCCGCCTCCTCTGCCTCGGCACGGCTAACGCCGTCACTCATATATTGGGTGTTCGGCAGGTTGGCCGACCACCTCTGGTCTGAGTTTGAGATACTGGAACGTCGGTGAAGTGACTCGCCAGCCGGAGGCCAAGGATTTGGCTCGTGGCGTGGAAAGAGTCCCTCTATGATCCACTCAAGCATCGCTGGTGATTTTTCTGCGGGCGCCATCGCACCCTTAGTCTTGGCCATCACCATCCTATAGGCGTTACTCCACGGGTTAGTGTTGGCGCTAGCGCACAGTCTTTCGAAGCACGCACGTTTACTAGCTTTTATTGCTCTCTTAAGCGCCGCTTTTGCGGAACTGAATGCCCCTCGACGATCTTCCCTTTCTTCGTCGGTTCGCGCACGTTGAATCCTTCTTCTCGCTTGAAGACACGCTCTGCGGAGGTCCGCTATCGCGTCGGTCCACCAGTAGACTGGTGGCCTTCCATGCCTAGGCTGGCGGTTCCTAGGCATAGTGGCGTCGCACGCCCGCGAAAGTAATGCAACAAGTTGATCAGCCCTCAGGTTACGAGTTCTGCTCGCCTCGTGTTCTAGTCTAATTGCTTCCGCAAATACCTCTTCGTTGAAGTGGGATATCCTCCACCCGCGAGGAGCTGGAGTATTAATTCTACTCGCCACATGCGGTCTCGTTTTACAGTCTACGCTATAACAGACCGCCAGATGGTCGCTATGAGTGTAGCCATCGTCTACCCTCCAGTTCGTGATCAATCCTGGACTACAGAATGTCACATCGATGATCGACTCCGCGCCGTTTCTACTGAAGGTGCTCTTCAAGCCGACGTTGGCCAGATCTATGTTGAGCTTCGCCAAAGCCTCCAACAAGATCCGGCCTCTCTGGTTTGTGCGTCGACTTCCCCACTCAGTTGCCCATGCGTTGAAGTCGCCCGCCACTACCAACGGTGATAGACCGATCAGCTCCCCGGTGGCTCGGTCGATCATCCTTGCGAACTGCTCGGTAGACCAACGAGGCGGAGCATAGCAGCTGCAGTAGTACACTCCGTTCACCTTGGCAACCGCGTATCTTTCGTTTCAAGTTGACACTATCTCTTGAACCGGGAACCTGCTCGTCGTCCATATTGCCGCCATACCGGACCCGTCCGAAATCCAGTTACCGTTTCCGGAAGGAATTCGGTAGGGGTCCGAGATTATGGCGATGTCCGACAACGACTCAGTGACTGCTTGGTATAGCAGTTGCTGAGCCACGAAGCAGTGGTTCAAATTTAGCTGTGTCACTCTCACGCCCGTGGCTTGCTAGTCGGCTTACCGGCCGTGCACCTCGGGCCTCCCATTATGTGCTTTGCGTCACGCTTCCCGGCGCACGCCAAGCACTTCGGGGGCTCTCCGCAGTCCTTGCTTTTGTGGCCTGCAGCACCGCACCGCCTGCATAGGGAGCTCCTGTCAGGCCCCTTGCAGCTAAAGGACTTGTGTCCTTGCTCGAAGCATCGAAAGCAGACCTCCGGCGGCTGGTAGATGCTGAGTGGGCACATTGACCAGCCCACTTTGAGCCTCGCTACCTTTAGCGCCTGGTTTGCGTCTACTGACGGAAGCCTGACAGTGGCGGTCTGGGTTCCTACTGGGCCTTTGCGCAGTCGAACTGCCTCTGGTGCCACAACCACTTCGCACTGCTCCTTGAGGGCATCCACCACTTCGCATGCCTAGGTGACTTCGTCCAGGTATTTAAGTTGTAGGGTTACCTGCGACGTGAGTGCCCGAACCTGCACTCTATCTCCAAGCGCCTCTTGGGCCAATGCCCGATAGGCTGGGCCCTTGTTTCTGGCTTCCTTGCGGAGCTCGACGATCATTTCTCCCTTGCGGGATCGGCGGATGCTACGCACATCTGCCCCCAGATCTTTGAGCTTCGCATCGCCTCTCATTGCCTTAAGGACTTCCGAGTACTTTGACTCTTCTGTCTTAAGGATGAGTGGGTCGCCCTTATTTTTAACTTTCTTCGTCGCAGGATTTGTAACCGGGTGCGGTTTTTTGGCCACCACTTTTTGGTTCCTACTCCTTCCCGGAACCGTTACCCACGGGTTACCGGGAGCCTTCTGCTCCTTGGCTGCCACCGTGGGCGTTGCTTGCGCCACTCCTACACCGGTCTGAGGGCTGTTTGCGATTAAACGCTTCTTGGTGCCCCCGGGGGCCGTCTCTCCCGGGGGCCGTCTCTCCCGGGGACTGTCGCGTTCGTTTGGCAGCTGGTCCTGCCGCGCAAACCGCCGCAAACGTGCTGGCGTCCGTTTGGACCGACTTCGTCGCCAGCTCGGTCACCTTCGTCTCCTCTTTCTCCGCAGCCGCAGCTTTCATTTCGAGCTCGGCATGCTCCTTTTTCGCAGCATCGACGGAGGACCGAAGCATGTAGAGGGCCTGCTTCAAGTACTTCGTTGTATTGCTGTGACTTTTCGCAAACTCGATAATCGCATCGAGCTGCTCAGACAGGGCCACTACCCTCGGTAGCGTATCCCGCTGTCTTCCGACCGCCTTTAATAGCTGTGGACCAGCCACCGCGATGTCTTGCGTAGATCCGGTAGGCGTACTGCCTTTACCGTCTTCGCAGGCGACCTTCACTGCATCCGTCTCCACTTTTCTAGGCGGAGACCGCTGGATGCCACCTCGCGCAAATGGGTTTTCCAACCCATCTGCCCCCATCTCCAGAGTTTTGTTTTGCTGCATTTTTGTTTATTGGGTCCCCCTACCAGCCGCTATCCTTATCCATAATGGAGTAGTCGCCTAAATGGTCCCAAGGTAGTCTATGCCGGAGCAGTGAGGCCATGGCTAGGGGCGGCTGCCATAGCGCCTTATGGGCAACTATGACACCCCCGACCGGCGCAAGTCAGGAAAAGACATCTGATCCTACTCCTGCCGGGTTCCCACCAGGCAATGGACTCGGAACGTACTGGAAGGCCTGCCAGGTTTTACGGGACGGAGACCCCTGCACCGGTTGTTGTCTCGCCGTTTCAAGCCGTTATCACACGACATTACTAAGGGAGCTCGGCGCAGGTGCCAGCCCAAAATCATGGTACGAAAACGAAATCCGACTCTTATCCTATAGTGATGCGACCAGTTGCCGTAATTGGGAACATTACTGGCATCAGTCCCAATGGGTGGTATAGTGCATTTGGGTGGTGGGAGCGGCACTACTCGCTCCGTCGGAGCTGCTTCCGGCCAGTGTGGCTTTTGCGAGAATTCAGCGGCCCAGTGCCTGAATCTCGCCACGACCTAGGCTAGCTCCCGCTGATGGTCCGGGACTGCTTGCTAGCAGTGAGCATTTCCGTGGCCTTCGGTAATCGCCAATTACCGACCCGTGGTGGCATACAGCTCTGCCGTAATATATATATATATATATATATATATATATATATATATATATATATATATATATATATATATATATATATATATATATATATATATATATATATATATATATATATATATATATATATATATATATATATATATATTTCTTCTAAAATATTTATTCTTTTTTTTACTATTTGACTCTAACTTATGGGAAAATTGTTTTTAAAATTAATACCAATTACTTGCCCTCCCCCTTTGCATTGAAATATTTTTATATTTTTCGTGTACACGCAGATGGAACTTTTCTCGGATATAGAAACAAATGGGGAAGAAATTGAAATTTCCCCCAGCAGTTCTCCCTTACCTTCCCCTGGTCCATCCCCGCTACCTAGCCCTGAACCAAGGGTACCGGAAATACGGGTAAAAGCTTACCCAGATGCCGCTAGCGGTCCCTACGTTGTTTACTTCCGGCCCATAAAGAAACCTTTAAATATCATCCAAATTGGCAAGGACCTGGCAAAACAGTTTTCGGCCGTAACCGAGATTACGAAGGTGAGGCCGAACAAACTGCGAGTTGTCGTGATGTCGATGACATTTTGCGTCACGGGGTTGGCTGCTTCAAGAATCCCCTGATTCAAGGTGTAAAGATACTGGATGTCAAGCAATTGCATTCAGTATCCATCGAAGAAGGGAAGAAGAAATTTCTCCCTTCGGATTCCTTCCGTGTAACTTTCGCCGGATCTGCACTGCATAATTTTTTGCTCAATTTGTTGTCAGAAAAGCATATGTATTTCTCACATGGTGATTCAACAACTTCCCGCATTAGTTACATGGGTCTTCCCCAGGGCTCATGTTTAAGCCCTCTTTTATATAATTTTTACTTCAAGGACATCGATGAATGTCTTGCAAATTCATGCACGCTAAGGCAACTTGCAGACGATAGCGTTTTATTTATTACTGGACGCGAGGCTAACGATTTGCAAGGACCATTGCAAGATACCTTGGACAATTTGTCTGAATGGGCTCTTAAGCTGGGTATCGAATTCTCTCCGGAGAAAACTGAACTGGTCGTTTTTTCTAGGAAGCATAACCCAGCTCAGCTGCAGCTCCTACTAACGGGTAAAACGATCACTCAGCTTTTAGTCGCCAAATATCTCGGGGTCTGGTTCGACTCTAAATGCACTGGGCTTGTCATATTAGGTATCTGACACGAAAATGCCAACAGAGGATTAATTTTCTTCGTACGATTACCGGAGTTTGGTGGGGTGCTCACCCAGGAGACCTTCTAAGGTTATACCAAACAACGATATTGTCAGTTCTTGAATACGGTTGTTTCTGTTTTCGGTCTGCCGCGAACACGCACATTATAAAATTAGAAAGAATACAATATCGTTGTTTGCGTATTGCCTTGGGCTGCATGCAGTCGACCCATACGATGAGTCTTGAAGTGCTAGCGGGTATTCTTCCGTTAAAACATCGTTTTTGGAATCTCTCTTACCGGTTGCTAATTCGATGCACAGTTATGAACCCATTATTAAATTTCGAGAGGTTGGTCGACCTCCAATCTCAATCCAGATTTATGACTTTATATTTTAACTTTATGGCTCAAGATATTAATCCTTCTTCATACGATGCCTCCAATGTCGCACTTTTAGATACTTCTAATAATGCTATATTCTTCGACACCACCATGAAAGAAGATATTATTGGTATCCCGGATCAATTGCGACCGCAAGAGATCCCTAAGATTTTTTCCAACAAGTTCAAACATGTTAGTTGTGATAAAATGTTTTACACTGACGGATCTAATCTAGATGAGTCCACTGGCTTCGGTGTTTTTCACGAAAATTTTACCGCCTCCTACAAACTCGATGCTCCTGCTCCGTGTACGTCGCAGAACTAGCTGCTATTCAGTACTCCCTTGGTATCATCGAAACTCTACCCATAGACCACTACTTCATCTTCACAGACAGTCTCAGTGCCATTGAGGCTCTGCGACCGATGAAGACTGTGAAGCACACCCCTGGGGAAAATACGGCGGTTTTTAAGTGCTTTAACACATAAAAATTACCGGGTTACCTTAGCGTGGGTCCCTTCTCATTGTTCCATTCCGAGCAATGAAAAGACTGACGCTTTAGCTAAGGTGGGTGCTATTGATGGCGATATTTATGTAAGACCAATTGCTTATGATGAATTTTATAGCATTTTGCGTCAGAGAACACTCAACAGTTGGCAATCATCATGGAACTCAGATGAACTGGGACGGTGGCTACATTCCATTTTTCCTAAGGTATCGACGAAAGCATGGTTCAAGGGGTTGGATATAGGTCGGGACTTCATTCGCGTGATGTCCAGACTTATGTCCAATCACTATACGTTAAACACGCATCTCTTTCGTATAGGGCTTGTAGACAGTAAACACTGCATTTGTGGCGATGGCTATCATGATATCGAGCATGTTGTTTGGTCGTGTGCCGAATTCTGTGGTGTTAGGTCCGAGCTTATAGATTCCCTTCGGGCCCGAGGAAAACAACCGAACGTTCCCGTTAGAGACATTCTGGGAAGCGGTGATCTCCAGTATATGACACAGCTGTACTGTTTTATGAAGAATGCTGACATTAAAATTTAAAATTCTTTTGTCTATTTGTCAGAATGCCCGTATACGACGCTGGAGACACGAACACAAAGAGCCTACATATATGTTTGAAAAACAAAAAGAACACCAGTCGAAACACAAATAGATTATATATCTCAATTAGTTTTAAGCAAGAATTGTATCTCCCCTCCTCTCAGCTTTAATCCCCACTAGCTCGTAGTTGGCCGCGAGAAATAAAAAAAGTGCCTCCCTCCTTTTCCTGCTAATCTAGAATTAATAAAATGTGTACTTGGCTCAGTAAACGAATCAGCGTTATGCATAAATAGTGTAAAATGTCAATCCTTATGCCCTGACAAACCACGTTCTACAATTGAGTTGATAGTTTTGTGATGTATTGGTTGATAACCGTCTTACAAACTGTGTTTTTTTAGATGCAAAAAATTAAATAATGGTTGATTGTACTTTCTCTCTGTAAATCAGCAGAAACATTAGAGGCCACCTAAATTGAATTGTTGAAACTAGTTCAATTTTTGTTGTGAGTTGTTAGTTGTTTCTGGTACCCAGGAGCGGATTAAGGCGAAGGCGAAGCAGGCGGACTTCAAAATTGATGTTTGTTGCATGAAGAGGATCATCAACAATGTATGAAGAACACTATTAATGTATAACGAAAAAGAATTTCCCGCATACAAATTGACTTGAAAAATTAGCCTCCTGATAACTATCGAATTTAAAAGTATCTATCTGTTAGGCCGATGATATACAGGTCGGACTCGATTATATAGAGACTCGATTATATATTGACTCGATTATACAGGTATGTTCCGTTTTTGGCATGTTCCTTTTTTGGCACGTTCCGTTTTTGGCACTTTTGTTTCCTTTTTTGGCAACACATTTTTTTCTAATTCTTTCTAATCTTTTACTGATTGGCGGCTCAAAACTAATCCTCATAGTTCTCTACTAGTGTAAATACATACAATATATGACACATTTTTGACAAATCGACTCAGAGGCTGGCAATGTTCTTTTAGAATTTAATGAACATTTATGAGTGTGTAGCCCTTACTACACTAGAAAACTTTGCATACTTTTTTTATTGAAAATTCATCCAGACTATCATTTAAAAAGGTCTGAAGTTTGAACCTCTTTTCAATATATCGATATATCTAAATAATGAAAAACCAAAAAATGATTTGAAAAAAAAGGTCATCTCAGATTTTTTTAGACACTAGTTTTTTAGATAGACAATTCAAGAGTGTGAAAAATGTTTAAGAAAAACGCATGCAATTTTTTGTAAATAAAAAATAATTCCCATGTTTTCTTCTTGTTAATATGAATAATGAAAGTTTTGACTCCAACTTCAGAAACATAAATTACTTAACAAAATGTAGAACAAGACAAAGAAACTACTGTTTTTTGAAAAAAAAAAATCAATAAAAAAGTAAGCTTTAAAATATTTGTTACAGCCAAATTCCCTCAATTTCGAAAAAAAACAACATTGGTGCGAAACATTGCGAACATTGAATCATGAAAATATAAAAAAATATTCCTTCACATTTTATTTGGTGAATAATATTTCTTAAGATAAAGATAATCGACTTGCTTTACTCAAAATTTTATAACAAATTATCAATGATGGCCTTTTGAGCGATTTTAATTTTTTGAAGATAAAAATGCTACAAGAACAAACAGCACTGTTTTTTACGTTGTTATCTTTCTACATATTTTGGACGCTGTTCCGTGGAACATTCTGTTTAATTCATTTGGTTATGAATTACTCAAAGAGATTGAATAATAACAAAAGTTTTTTCACAAAGCTACCTCTCTCAACCGTAATTGAGCAATAATACCCAATGACTCTTCAGCAATAGGACAAGAAGAAGAAGAATATATGGGTCTAATCCTTCGTTGCGCCTTAAGTGATCAGTTGAATTTTCACTCGTGAGACAAAATTAAAGACACTTTAGGGTGAAAGTAATGTCTAACTAATATTTAAATGTTGTTGACCAATATTCAAAATGATAAAAAAGCAAAAATATGCTCAGAAAAAAAATGTTCCGTTTTTGGCACTGTTCCATTTTTGGCAACTGAAAATCGAGAAGCGTGTTGCCAAAAACGGAACAGACCTGTATATGATTCTATTATATATAATTTCAAACTCGATTATACTGCCGTTCCAAGCATAGTTGTCCCAGCGTGCATAAGGTTTTTGTAGAACATGGGACTACTATGATTGGAACGGCAGTATATAGAGTAGCAAAAAAAATTGTTTTAATTTTAAATGTACGTTACGCTTGATAGAAAGGGAAAAACAATACCTCAATAGAATTACCCTAATGAAAATAATTTCAAAAATAAAAAAAGAAATTAAAATATTTAGAAAAAATACACTTACTTAGCGATGCGAAAATCTAAATTAGCTTCGGACAAAGTACACCACCGCCGCGACGCGAACTACGCAACATAAAGTGCTAGCTGCGTTGGCAGATGTAACTACACTACTCATGTCCAAACGTGATGCTTTGATTTCCATGGATGCTTTGAGAGATGTATGAAGAATTAATCAAACAGTTTCAACACAACAACAACAACAAAAACAAGCGTCTCCAGCCACCAAAACGCTGTAACAGAATATACGCATCAGAAGCATACAGCGACTGCCGATCAAATGAATTTTTTTCCGGTCGTTCATTGCCTCTAAAAATCAATGGATATTGAACAAAAGGAAAATGCGAAAAAAAATCGTCATAAAGTAGTGCGAACAGGATTGCGAGGATTCTACACCAGAGAGAAAAAGAGATGATCGTAATGCCCGTTCGTTTTATTTTGCAATCGGAAAACGAAATTGAACGCGATAGCTCGGAGAGACGAACGGTGTACGAAGTCTCGCACAAAACGGATAAGATGAAATTGAATGACTAATATTTTTGTGTTCGGTAGAAAAAAGGATTGATCAGAGCACTGGTCACGGAAGCAAATCTGTCATCATCAGCGCAATTGGAAGCGAGACACCAACTATTAAATGAGGTGTTTAGACAAACTCAATCAACGCTGCTAAACCTGGAAGGCATCGTTGGTACCAGCCAAAGAAGAGCGCCCTTAATGCGGAGCTATACCAACGTTAAGGCAGAACTATTCAGGCTAACCAAGTTAGCCGAAAATAGGGAAGGGATAACCGGCGGCTTCGAGCCCACTCCAAATGCAATCCTTGACCACTCTATCCTTACTACGGGAATGAGTAAGGCATCGCATTTGCCACGAATAGAATTGCCCAGATTTTCAGGATCACCCACTGAATGGCTATCCTTCAAAGGAAGATTCGAGAAACGGATAGCAACTATCACGGAAGACGCAGAAAAATACATTTTTTTGCAAAAGGGGTTGGAGAATTTCGAACCAGCCCTTAATGCTTGTAAAGCATTCGAGGATTCCGGGCTCAACTTCACCGATGCCTGGAAGAAACTAGAAGAGCCATTCTACAAAAAGAGAATCGCCTTTGAGGGCCATTTTCAGAAGGTTCTCAAAGTAAAGCGCCCGCAAAAACAAAATGCAAAAGCGCTCCTCAACATAGTCGACTCGGTCGATACCATGATCACGTCGGCAAGACAGATAGCCGGAGAGAGCGATGAACGTATGAAATGCATCGCCGATGGACTGCTGGTGTGCCTCGTAAAAGAAAGGTTGGACGAACATACCCTCACAAATTTGGAAGATAAACTCGACCTCCAAACAATTTACAAATGGAGTGAATTTAAAATTGCAAACCAACTGAGCTGCAATTCAACCACAGAGCATCCGAAATACTCTTACGCAAAGGTAGTGGGTCTAGCCGCTGTCCCAATTCAGAAGAAGCCTACAACTTACGAAAAGAAGTGCTCAATGTGAAGAAAGAACGACCACGCGATCTACAAGTGTGAAATTCTCCTAGAGAAATCAGTACCGACCCGCTTGGAGATGATTAAACAAACGCAACACTGCTACAATTGTCTCCAAAAAGGTCACGGCATCAAGGGATGCAAAAGCAACGGTAGATGTAAAGAATTTTCGATTGCGATAACGTTGTTAACAAACAAAAAGACTCTTTAATTTTCAAAGCTGCATACAACCCTATAATTTGCAAACTAAAAACAGGAAAAGGAAGAAAATTAGATAAACGAGAACAAAATAGTAGTTGTCGTGTGTACAGTAAGTCGTAAAGTTCGTATGTTTGAATTTTGTGTTTTTGTTCTGAATGTATATTAAATGAAGTTAATTTTAGAGTCCGCTGATGATGAGTGAGAGCCAGTAGTAACTCGAAACGTACGGACAAACTGGCAAATGTAGTTTAATTTATTTATTCCGCCGAAAATTGTCGATCACAAGAAGCAATCAAATAGATGCGGCGATAACCACGATAATACACTACTGAAAAAAAAAGATGTGAAGAATGCAAGGGCAAGCATCATTCCTTGCTCCATGAAGTGCGGCAACGCGACCACAACAAAGCGACCAACAATTTGAGCACAAAGAAGGATGAAACAGAAGCAGGTCCTAGTCAAACAAAATGACTAGAGACAAACTCAAATTATGTCTTTCTCGCCACCGCGATGATCTGGGTAGGAGGATGCCAAGGGAAGAGGCATCAATTTAGTTGCATTCTAGATTCCGGTAGTCAAATGGAAACTATTACAGAAGAAGCAGCAAATCTAATGGAAGTACCACAACAAAAAATCAATATACAATTTATCAGTATCGGAGGAACTCTCACATTAGACCGAAAGATCACAGCTAGAATAGGCTCCATGCATGCTAATCTGTTCATGGACATTGAGTTGGTGATAGTACCTAAAATATTGGATAGTCAGCCAAATGAAGAAATCATTCGAAGCGAATTGGACATCCCACACGATATGCCGCTCGCAGACCCGGAATTTTACGTAACAAAACCCGTAGAAATATTATTAGGAGCAAGTTTTTATCAACTGTTAGGTCCAAATCAAATGCGAATCGGAAGAGGACCCACATTCCAAGAATCAGCGCTAGGATGGCTGGCGGTCGGTATTTTGACAGAATCTCAGAGAAACCAAACAATAACATATGCGGTTACAGAAGAAGCTGCTCAAGGAAATATGATTACGAATGAAGAATTACACAACCTTTTTCAAAATTTTTGGAAAACAGAGGAAATAATGCAGGAAGATCAAAAACCAAAAAACTTGGAAGAAGAAGCAGAACAACACTTCGTGGAAAACACTACAAAGGATTCGTAGTAAAAATCCCTTTCAGAAGCGATCATCAACAACTAGGAAACTCATTCGAACAGGCTAGAAAGCGATTCCTAAATCTAGAAAAACGACTGGCAACCAGTGAGGAGAAACACAACGAATACAAGAAATTCATGGAAGAGTACGAAGCAATGGGACATATGATCCCCATTCCAGCCGAAGATCTTCACAAGGTCAAGTATTTCATTCCGCACGGCGTCGTCGAGAAACCCGACTCAACATCAACTAAACTACGAGTGGTCTATGACGCAAGCGCAGAAACTGCCAGTGGAATATCACTGAACGACATTCAGCTAACAGGTCCAAACATTCAGCGAGAACTAATGGACATCCTTATTGACTTTCGAGGTCATAATGTAGTACTCATGGCAGACATTGCAAAAATGTATCGCCAGGTGAAAATCGCTATAGAAGACTCATGGTTTCAATGCATTTTATACAGGCAAAACCCCAGCCAACCTATTAGAATGTACCGATTGACTACGGTAACCTACGGTGAGGAGCCTCATCATTTCTAGCATGTAGAGCTCTAGCCGAGGTAGCAGAGGAAGAAAGAAAGGACAACCCTAAGGTATCAGAAGCAATAAACAACTGCTTCTACGTAGATAATCTTATGCTCGGAGCTTCAACAGTTTTCGAGATAAAAAGTTTAAAGGAAGATGTGACAACCGCACTAAAAAAGAGATGTTTCCCACTAAGAAAACGGGCGGCAAACAATCCAGCAGTAGTCGATGACATTAACGGAAGATTTGGAAACAACACTAAATATCGGTGATGAAGACATCATTAAAACGTTGGGTATCGCATGGAATCCAAAAACGGACTCATTCAATTTTGCAACGATCAAAATGGAAGAAACAGCAAAGAAGATTACGAAAAGAGAACTTGCCTTCAAAATCCTGAAATTATTCGATCCAGTGGGTTTCATTCAACCCATCCTCATCACAGCCAAGTTATTGCTGAAAGAAGCATGGAAGGAAGAAATAGATTGGGACGACCCAGTCCCCACTAAAATTCTTATAGAATGGAATAGTTTTAAATTCAATTGGAAGATTTAAGGCAGCTCCACTTACCACGGCAAGCCTACCCAAGTACGGCTCAATTTCTAGAGCTTCATGGGTTTTCTGAAGCCTCAACGAAAGCTTACGGATGCGCTATCTATATGGTAGCCAAATCACATCAAGGAAGAACATCACACCTACTCTGTGCCAAATCTAGAGTAGCTCCAAAGAAGGAATCAACGCTACCACGACTAGAACTACAAGCCGCAGTGCTACTAGCAGAAGTAAGTGCCCGAATCAAAGGCATCCTGAAGGACAGAATCAGCACAGAGCATTATTGGTGTGATTCACAAGTTGCCCTAACGTGGATAAGATCTCCAACATCAAAATGGCAGATCTACATCAGAAAGCGAACAAAAAAGATTCAGGATCTAACAGCCATCGAAAATTGGCATTATGTTAGGTCAGCTAGCAATCCAGCCGACTTAGTATCACGAGGAATAACCGTAGGACAACTAGTCGGAAGCTAACGGAACTTTTGGTTGAACGGACCAGAATTCCTATTAAAAGGTGACTATCCTCAGTTCCATCAATTTGAAGAAAGCAGCGAAGCATTAGAAGAAAGAGTACAAACAGTGACTGTAGCAGCTACAAGAATTGAAACTTCGGAAGATTACATCGAGCAATTTAAATCTCACAACTCATTCAAGAAAACACGCAGACATTTGGCCATCCTCAACAGAACCATCACTAACTTTATGGCCAGGTCATTGAAATTTAAAAACAGAGGCTTAATAGCCGAACGCAAAGTCGGCCCTCTGTCAACTGAAGAACTAGAAGATGGGCTAAATCTAGCCATCAGAATCATGCAGCTAACAAGATTCCCTGAGGAAGCCCAAATATTAAGGGAAGAAAAAGAAATCATTCCGAAAGGAAGATTCCAGCATATAAAGACCAAATTGATAAATAGACTTATACACGTGTCAGATCGGCTATGCATGGCTGACATGCCCAGCTCACAAAAGGCACCTATTTTACTACCGAATTCTCACCCATTCACCAAGGTGATTATTCGCCAAGCACACGAAGAAATGTTACACGCAGGAACCGATGTGACACTGGTTCAAATGAGAAGGAAGTATTGGATGCGCAACATGCGCAAAACCATTCAAGGAGTACTTAGCAGATGCATACTATGCAGAAGTAATCGACCAAAACAACTAACCCAACAAATGGGTCAACTGCCACACCCGAGGGTGAACCCGTCACCCGTATTCACACATACAGGGGTGGACTTATGCGGTCCATTTACTGTCACAGCAAGCACCAAATCGAAAACGAAGAGCATAGTCTACGTATGCATTTTCGAATGTCTAGCGACAAAGGCTATACACTTGGAAGTGGTTGAAGATCAATCAGCGGGAGCCTTCATATCTGCTCTCGTTAGATTTACATCATTGAGAGGAAGACCACAAGTGATATACTCCGACAACGGACGCAACTTCGTGGGAGCAAGCAGAGAACTAGCTCAACTGAAAAAGATATATAACAATGAACTATTCCAATACAAGTTAATTGACATGGAAGCAGAAAAGGGAATCAACTTCTCTTTCATACCTCCGCGGAGCCCAAACTTCGGAGGACTTTGGGAAGCCAATATAAAGACAGCTAAACGTCTATTCAAAGGGGCAGGACGAGGCGCACAATTTAATTTGTCAGAGCTACAAACGCTTTTTCATCAGATAGCAGCAATAATGAATTCTAGACCACTAACCACGATCCTCACAAGCATAGATGCTCTGGAACCACTAACTCCAGCTCATTTTTTGATTGGCAGACCACTATATGCGATGCCAATCCCAGTGGAAGAAGAGAACTCCTTCAATCTAAACACAAGGTGGAAACGAGTATACCATCAAACGCAGCAGTTTTGGAAGCGTTGGAGAGGTGAATATCTTCATCAGTTACGAGATTACGCAAAGTGAACTCGTCAGCATCGGAATCTGGAAGTAGGAGAAATCGTTCTCATTGGAGATGATCATGTGCCAGTAGCAAATTGGCCTATGGGCATCATAACAGAAGTACACAAAAGCCCGGACGACATCGTCAGGGTAGCAACGGTTCGCACATCAACTGGTGGAGTCTATAAACGAAACGTGAGAGTGCTAGCACCACTACCAGTAGAGCTAGAAATACCTACAGAAGACTCAACGGAGGAAAACAAATCACAATACAGAAGCGAATTGGAAGCAACGATAAAGGCAGGGCATCCAAACGAAAGTGAAGCTACTCACAACATATCAAATGAAAGGGAAGAGGACGAACCCTCTAGAGCTACTGAAACAATTTGGGACGGCAGACTCCGTCCCAAAGGGGGAGAAAATGGTGTTGGTTAAAGGGTAGGCAAAGAACGCAGAGGTGAGCTACTGCCTACACCAGCTCTACTGCCATGAAAACAAAACGAAAACAATGCGGTACAAGCAAACCATTAAAGACTCTGCCGAAGGAACACAATTTAGATTAACTATCAACACACCGAAAGAATAGTCAGCATTAAATGTGCTACCAAACAACACTGCCGCAAAGCGACTCGGACTCAAAAGCAGTCCGCGCACCAAAAATGAATGCGTGCGCAATATTGCAGTATCAACTCTAACACGCCGCACCAAGCCATCATTCAAAAGCAACCGTAAGTGTATATCACACGTAATCCGAGATGTGGCCCTTTTCGTCCGACACAGAGGTAGCGGTTGAGAATAATATCTCCACCCATGAAACGACGGGATACGCTATAGACGGCGTGTTCCTGCTAGTGGCGATAATTATCGTCATAGTATGGAGGTGGCGTCGCAACGCCAGGAGAATCAAGGAGCTGGAAGAAGCGGCATTGAAGCTGCAGCAAATAATAATTTGAAATACAGTTTTTATTTAACCAGCAAGGGAGTAAAATGCTATGATGACACTCTCATCGTAAAACAAATAACCTTTCAAAAGAGTGTCTAATATTGTCTGTAGCTCTGACGGTCTCTGAGTTATGATGTTTTTTCAAAACATGGAAAATGATTTTTTGTCAAAAAATACTAAAATTGAGGGCCTCGCAATTGGAGGGGGTTTGTCCGATTGATCCAAAACTCTGGATTTTTCAGTGTCGACCTAAAACAAGTCATTTATTCATTTTGAAGCGAATCGGAGAGGGTCGTTGCATTTGCCTGATCACTTGACATGGAATGACCCATGATTATTATTTATTGAATAATTCATCCGACAGTAGTCTTAATGAATAAATATTAAACTATATGGCTGGGAAAAGCCACCTTGAAAGGCCGTGAATGCAACTTTCAAGCTGGCCTAAAAACCCAGCATCTTTTGCAAATAATACATGGCAACAGTACAAGTATAAAATAACATACATTATATACAATTCATAACATACAAGACATGACTAAAAATTAAAATTTGCGTAGTATCGATTGAAGAGCACGGCCATTCGGCGAACAGGTTGATTCTGGCCGTAGTTCGTGCGGTGCGAATTCGTTTGCAATAGGCTCTGGCTTCGACGAGGACGAACGGGACAATACAACTGCAGCAACGTCAGGATGGCTGGACAATCATACCGGCTTGTCAAAATATTGTGAGTCATTCTGGCAATTATCTCCTTGCGGCGCTGCTCGAGAGGGGATATTCCAACCAACAAGCAGAGGCTTTCGTAAGGTGGCAAATGATCTGGATCTCTCCATGGCAAAGTACGGCAGATCCTCCTAACAAAATGTTTTTGTATGCGCTCAATTCGCTGACTCCAAAATTCATAATGCGGGTCCCAAACAACGCAAGCAGTTTCCAGAATAGAGCGTACTAATGAACAATAGAGAGCTCGCATGGTGCCATAATCAACAAACTCATTTCCAATCCTGAATATCAATCCAAGTTGACGATTAGCTTTGGAGATGATCATCGACAAATGCTGCCTGAATGTTAGTTGAGTGTCTAACAAAACATCCAAATCGGTGACGACATTGGTACGTTGTAAACATATACCGGCAATGTGGTAATTGAACAAGAGAGGCTGTTTCTTGCGCTGAAAACTGATCACGGTACACTTCGGAATGCTTAGCATCATATAGTTGCGATGGCACCAGTCATTAAAAAGTTCAATCAGCGATTGAAGTCACAGCAATCTTCAGCAGTCTCGATAAGTTTAAAAATTTTCGTATCATCTGCGTACAATAAACGTGTGCCAGGTGGTAAAACTTTTGTAACGTCATTAATGAACAGCGAAAAAAGTAGCGGTCCCAGGATGCTACCCTGTGGAACCCCTGAACTGTTACTAAATCAGGTAGATCGCGACGTACCCAACTTAACGGCAATCTTACGATTCCGCAAGTACGAGTCTAGCCATGCCACCATTCCAGTTGAAGCTCCGAGTTTGTCGCACTTGGCACAAAGTAGGCCGTGATCAACACGATCGAAGGCAGCTTTGAGGTCCGTATAGACAGCGTCGATCTGAAGGCCCCGATCCATGCCGCGAAGGCAAAATGATGTGAACTCTAATAAATTTGTTGAAACAGATCTACCAGGAAAAAATCCGTGCTGCGCAGTAGAAATGTAGTTTTTCACGCTAAACATAAGATGATGATGAATAATGGTTTCAAACACTTTGGAGCAGGCACACAAACATGAAATTCCACGATAATTTTCCACATTACGTTTATCACCTTTCTTGAATACTGGAAACATGAGCGATTCTTTCCAGCTGCAGGGAAATTGATGTCGTTGCAAAGAAAGATTGAAAATAGCGGTAAGCGGTGATACTAGACTATCAGTACATTTTTTCAGAAGAACGGCAGGAATTCCATCGGGACCAGGAGAGTAAGACTGTTTTAAGTTACAGATGGCTTTAGCTACTTCTCCGATTGTAACCGTGAAGATTTCGGCATCAAACACATCGCTCGGAACATGAGCCAAAGCTGCGGCAATGTCGTTAGGTGAAGCACACTCCGTGTTAAAAACGCTGGCAAAGTGTTCGGCGAACAAATCACATTTTCTGTTGTTCGATGAAGCTTCACTGTCCAGCAAAAACATACTGGATGGTAATCCTTCCTCCTTACGCTTCGAGTTAATGAACTTCCAGAAGCTTTTTGGATTTAAACGTAAGTTGTGTTCCGTTTTGCGCACGAACTTTGTGTACAGAATTCTATTCAATGCTTTACAAGAACGACTGGCAGAAATAAACCGGATCCGATTGATAGGGTTTCTATTCTTTTGATATGCGCGCAAAGCTGACTTTCGAGTGCGGTTAAGCTTAGTAAGATGCCTGTTTCCCCAAACAGGCTTACAACGAGGACGAACTTTTGGAATATGCTGATTTATAAGTTCCTGAACTATTTGAGTGAATTCTGACACGGCATCATCCAAGTTTTGACATTTATTGAGAAATGACCAATCAATATCACTCAATGCAGAATTGATTGCATCAAAATTCCCACGCCGAAAATCAAAACTAGAAGGATCAAACTCGTTCATGAACTGAGTTTTGATAGCTCTGTTGAAAGTAACCATCAAAGGAGGATGATGAACGTCAATGTTACATAAGTGATTTGGTGCAATAGTGACTGAGCATTCTGGCAAAGCATGCGAGTTTGCGAAAACTAGATCGAGAAATCTGCCATTCTGGTTGCAAACAGAATTAATTTGTTGCATGCAGTGAAATGCCATACCGTCTAATAAATGGGTGCTACCGGCATTAACAGAAGAGCGCGAAGCGTCAACAACGAGATGATTAGCCTCTGTCTGCATCGACCAGGAAAGACCAGCACGGTTAAAATCTCCGAAGATAAGTAGATCGTCGTTAATACTAGTCGAGTTGACAGCTTTTTCGACTGATGAAATATGCCGATCAATTATCTCAACTTCATTTCGCAAGTTAGGAGGAATATAAATAGCGCCGATCACAATGTTCAATTCACCGTTTTTAATTGTTACCCACAGCTGCTCAAGCGAGTCATCCATAGCTTCAATCAATAATGCCGACGCCAACGATCGTCGCACAGCAACGATTACTCCTCCACCTCTTGCTTTGGTGCTATTAGTCGAGCAACGATCGGTCCGATACACGGTACAATCAATGCCGAACAGTTGGGAAGATGAAATTTGAGAGTCTAGCCAGGATTCGGTGATAATGATGCAGTCGTAAAGCGAATTGGACACTTCCAAAGCAAAATCGGTTACTTTGCTGCGTAGACCATGCACGTTCTGATAGTAGCAGAGTAAATATGAAAGGACAGTGTCGCACGGAGAGTCGCATTGTTGCCAGTCAGCTCGCATGCCACTATTGTCCGAAGATAAAACAGTACTGGCTGTCTGCTGCTCGCCAGCGTAATCGTCCAGTGGACGAGCTAGTCGGGGAGGGGTCATACACACAGGCGTTAGGTGGGGCGTCATTTCGCACTGTGCAGTGCGATTAGTCATTGGGCTATGGGGAATAAATTGTGCATAAATTTTTTGAATGTTGGGGAAATGCAAAGACTTAACTGGACTGGGGGCCGGCTGGCCCCCAAGCTCTCTCGGAGGTTAAGAAATCAATTTGAAGGCGTCAGATGAGGACTCACAGCATGCTGCGAGGTTAACGTACGTATAAACTTCGAAGATCTCGGTTTCCAAAAATCCACGGATGTATTGCGTTCCTCAAACAGCCGAAAATAAATTCCCTTCGGCCAGTTAGCAGCATCAGGAGCAACATCTTTTAGTTGTAAGTCAATTCCGACTTTAAAGGACACAAATGCAAACGATTTTATATCGGCATCTTTCTTAATCAGCTTTCTGACAACTGGTTGTGCGCCCGGCACGCATTCTCGAACAAGAGCCGATATTTCATTTTCAGAAACGTGCGGAGCAATGCGCGAAAGGTAGATCCAACACTTAGCCGCTGGCTGCGGAACAGTTTCGACCAATTTAGGAAAATTTTCAGTTGACTCAGTACCACTAATCAAGTCAGCAAATCCACTAGATCTTTTAGGGGTCAAGTTCGGAGAAATAATCCTTGGACGCTTAGAGCTACGACTAGCCGATGAAATCGCAGGTGCAGTATTGGCGAGATACTTGTCAGATAACGACCCGATAAATGCATTAATCTGGCCAAGTTCAGTTTTAACTTCGTTCAAGCAGCAGGTGATTGAATTAGCTAAAGATGACGAAACATCAGTAGAAGACTCCGATGAATTACGCTCCTTCAAATTCTGAACGGATATCATCCATTCGGTGCAGAACCAACGCAAGTTGGTTTGACCATTGACAAAGTCTAAATTCGATCGTGCCCATCCGAAGCATTTCGTGTGGGCAACACGCTCGCATAAATGACATTTGATCGAATTAAGGTTTGTAATAGGTTGTGAGCATTCGTAGCAATTTTTATCCATCATAGCAGTAGCTTTCTGTCGCTCGGACGGCATAAATGGAGGCGTTTGGCGTATCTGGCGCTTGCAGGCGATGGCGATGACAAAAGGCGATGAAGCTTGCAGTTGTTACTCACAGATGTCGCTTCGGCGGAAAAAAGCAGTGAACGAAGCAGTTGAAGCGAAGATAGACTCAGATTTAACAAGAAAACACTTCTTCTGAATTAGCACAAAAGAGTTAAAAGAAACACTATGAATCCACTATAACCACGACGACCGATATCACTATAGCCGACAGGGTTACATTCGTGAAATTTCAATAACAAAATCGAGCAAAAAAGCGAAATAAAACACGAACTCAAAAATAGTCACTCGATCGTTACACAGGCAAGGTTGCCAAATAAAGTAGTTCTGCAACAAGTCTGACTAATTTTTCGTTTTTATCAAAACGAGTTGTTTCTAACAATGTTTGTTATTATACTGTTCTATATACTATCTAATTTTGTTAGAAAGCTGATACATTAGTAACAAATTTTGATATGTGTTTGATACTAGTAGAATCATTTCTGTTATTAAAATTATACGGCGAACACGTAAATATCATTCCCGTAAAATTTCGCGAGTGGCTACAAACTCCGCTATTCTTCACCGCTTGCTGGAGCTATCGGATCAGCTTATTTCTAACAAACGTAGCATCATTTGTAAAACTGAGCGAAGGTTATCAACTGATGCTTGAAATTTGTTAGATCTAACTAAAACAGAAGAAGATTTGGAATCATCGGGAGCATCTGACATAGAGTAAAACATTAAAAACTGAAATCATACAGTATAAAACAGTTTTTGCCTTTCTCCTAGAAAGGTATAGCAACCACTCTAAAAACTAAAGGTATAAAAGTGGTTCAAAGTGCCGAATGTCGTATATCACTCGACTCAGTTCGACGAACTGAGCATTTTCTGTATGTGTATGTGTGAGTGTGTGTAAGGCTCTCTCAATCTCCCTCGATTTTCTCAGAGATAGCTCGACCGATTTTCATGAAACTAATTGCAAACGAAAAGTCCAGTTGCCCCATAAGACCCTATTGAATTTTATTGTAATCGGATTTTTAGTTTAGAGGTTATGTATCAAAATGTAAAAATCATGAAACATCATAATCGCAGAAACCGCACAATCGATTTGAACAAAAAAGATTTTAAATAAACCGGCTACGTAAGAAACCTTGAACATTTGAATTTTATGAAGATTGAACATGTGGTTCAGAAGTTATAGAGCAAAATCATATCAAATCGCCTGGAAATACGCGAAAATTTAATCGACCATTTTTGATTTGAATGAAACTTTGCACACGTATTTGGCTTAGCAAACTGAGCATTTTTCACAGGTGGAGATATTTTTTACACCCATGAGTTACATTCTAAAAGGGCGTATGCCTGTTGGCATAGGTTTTATTCGAAGCATTGTAGCCCAGAAACCGTTGGTTGTGTAGAAAAACTGTCTGAGAATGAGTTGTAGGGAATTAAAAATGCACCATAAAAAAAAATATACACTGTACAAAACAAATTCTTTTTGACCAAAAAAAAATTAAAAATAAACAATTTTCAATTTAAAAAAAAAGAGTTGAATTTATTTTTATTTTTTTTTTAAAGAAACTTGACGTTAATACGCAACTTTTAAAAAGAAGTCAAGGATGGAGAAATGAAAAATAATTTTTTTATGATAGATTATTTTTTTATTAACATTCTAATTTATACATTTTTCAAAATATTTGTATTCTGATGATCTTAAAAGATGCAGAGAGTTATTTTAAATCAAAAAGCTCTTGGTAGTAAACATTCTAAAGGCATTGGTTTTCGAGTTATTTCTAATTAAAGCTCGAAAAACCATAATTATTGAGGAAAATACACGTTTCTCTTAATTTGTTCATGGTTCTCCAGCAAAAACCATACGTTCATTGGAATGCTTCATCAAAAATGTACAATTCATTCTTTGATAACAAAACGATTGGGCGAACGGTTCTCAAGAAAAGAGCTAAATGTTCTAAGTGATATAAATATATATAAGAATCAAATATTAATTTTCGAGATTTATTATCTTAGGAACATATTTTTTTATGACATAGATACTTTACAGAACTAGTTTCACCTTATATTTTATATACATCATAAGTAAATGATTCGTCATCTTTTGAAAACAGCTTCGTTTGTATCTTATTTTCTGAAGTCGGAACAAAAGAGTAATACGTTTGTGTGGCAGCTAGCATTATAGATTTTTTGAAAATATTGCTACATTCTGTTACTCCTTGTTCATATTCTTCATATGATACCCAACTAAATGACATTTTTGATGAATTTTTATTACAATCATACAATTCTTTTGCGCTTGTAATGGGATGTTCATGTTCTTTAGCTAAACTTGCATTTCCTGCCATTCGTTTTAATATGCCACCAATTGCATTGCATGGACCTTTACCATGAGAAGTCGCAAAAAATGCCACTCTGCATCGACGTTATATTTTGTTGCAAAGTTATTTCTATTTTTATATTGTGAGGCAGCTCCATCAGACATTAATATCGCTTTTTTCAACACTATTGTTGTTTTAAAAAAACTCATTAATTTGGCAATGAACACCTGAACCGCAACAGTATCATGATGGAGTACTTCCGATATTATGATGAAGCTGATATTCTTAAGTGTTCCTGATTCTGAATAGTAAACAACGAAGGGATGAATGGGGGCTTGACTATCATTCCAATAACTACACGAATCACAAATTGATAAAGACGTATTAAAATGAGCTTGACCGTTCAATATTTTTAATTCTGCAATAACGTTTTCGTTTAATTTGCGTAGGCTTGATGAGCACCGATGATCAGGAAAGGGTTTACAGCATTTGGGCTTGGTGTATTCCATTTTCACTTTATTCATCTTCACAAAATGCAAACTGTTACTAACAGATCTGGAGTAGTGCAATCGTATTTATATACGAAAACAGATATTATAGGTGACCCAGTAGTTATTGGTTGCGTACTTTACAAACAGTTATTATTAGTAAACAAGTAGTAACGACAAACATGTTATTTTATAAAACATTTTTATAAAACATTCGAGCAAACTTATGATGTAAATAAAATATAAGGTGAAACTAGTTCTGTAAAGTATCTATGTCATAAAAAAATATATTCCTAAGATAATAAAACTCGAAAACAAATATTTGATTCTTATATATATTTATATCACTTAGAACATTTAACTCTTTTCTTGAGAACCGTTCGCCCAATCGTTTTGTTGTCAAAGAATGTATTGTATATTTTTGATGAAGCATTCCAATGAACGTATGGTTTTTGCTGGAGAACCATGGACAAATTAAAAAATACGTGTATTTTCCGAAATATTAATAATTTACAATAACTCCAAAACCGATGCCTTTAGAATGTTTACTACCAAAAGCTTTTTGATTCAAAATGACTCTCGGCATCTGTTTAGATCATCAGAATACAAATATTTTGAAAATGTTTAAATTTGAATTTTTATAAACAAATTAATCTACCATAAAAAAATTATTTTTCATTTCTCCATCCTGGACTTTTTTCTAAAAGTTGCGTATTAACGTCAAGTTTCTTTAGAAAAAAATTAAAAAAAATTCAACTCTTTTTTTTTTTTAATTTAAATTTAATGTTTATTTTTAATTTTTTTTGGTCAAAAAAAAATTTTTTTGTACAGTGTATATTTATTTTATGGTTTTCTACACAGACAGTTTTTCTACACAACCAACGGTTTCTGGGCTACAATGCTTCGAATAAAACCTATGCCAAAAGGCATACGCCCTTTTAGAATGTAGCTCATGGGTGTGAAAAATCGCTCCATCGGTGGAAAATGCTCAGTTTGCTAAGCCAAATACGTGTGCAAAGTTTCATTCAAATCAAAAATGGTCGATATTCGACCATCGGTGATTTGGCGCGATCTTGCTCTATAGAGAGAAACGTGTTCTGGAGACTGTTTAATCTCACTCATGTTTCTCGGAGATGGCTGGACCGATTTTCATAAAATCGGTGTCATATGGAAGGTCTAGATGCCACATAAGACCCTATTCATTTTATTTTGCAATTGGACTATTACTTTGCTTGTTATGTTTAAAAATGTGAAATCTAGCTATTAACAGAACCATATTCTGAAGACTCCTTAAGCTTACTCACTTTTCTCAGAGATGGCTGAACCGATTTAGTGTCAAATGGAAGGTCTAGCTGCCTCATAATACCCTATTGAATTTCATCGTAATCGGACTTATGTATCAAAATGCGAAAATCATGAAACTTCATTATCTCAGAAACTACTGAACCGATTTAAACAATATTGATATTAAATGAACGGGGTCAGGGTCAACTGATGAATTTTATAATGATTGAAAACGAGTTGAAAAGTTATGAAAAGAAATGTGTTACAATAAATTTTAAAATTCACTCGTTTTCCCAAAAATGGCTGGAGTAATTTCAAAAATCTAAGTGCCAAATGAAAGGTTTGCTTGCCCTCTATGGTGACGAACCAGTCTGTGGCTGAAAGCCACCTTAGTAATAAAAAAAAGTTTGGTTGCCCTATAGGTTGTTATTTCATTTGATTGTAATCGAACTTTTATTTCAACCGTTATGTATTAAATTGTAATAATAACGAAAGTCTACTATCTCAAAAATTACACTACTCATTTGAACATAACTACGGGCTGTCTTCCAAACTTACAAGTGACCATTGGAAGTCAGTTTTTTGTTTCACTATTACTTTAGCACAATTATTACATAAAATTTCACATTTTATACTTCAGTTATTACTTTAAACGCATCATCAATATTCTAGGAAGCAAAGAGTGAATGTCCCTTTATTGGATTGTAGTTGGCAATTTAAGGATGTTTTCCAGAAACCGGGAGTGGCAAAATCGGGTTTCAAAATGAAGGAAGGAGTTGACTCCTGGCCTCTACGTTTGTTCTTTTTATACTGTTTTCCAAAACCGGAAGTTAGTTGAAAATTTGAAATGGTGGCTGAAGTTTATTGTTAGCAGCTGGGTATCATATTTGACGATATTTGGTCACTTTGAGCTGTTGTTCAGAAACAGAATGTCGCCATCGTAATACCCAGATTAGGCAATGGCTGACCATATTGGGATGTATTTTGGCAACCAGTAATAGCCATCTGGAATTATAATTTTATTTGAGGTCGAATTCTGGCTTCTAGGTAACATCTCGATTTTTCAAACCCATTATGAATGGTGCACGGATGCACCTCAAAAACGATTGGAGTAATATCAATAAGAGCAACTGCGTTATGGAATTTCATATTTCTATACAAAATCATTTGAATAATATCATAAGGAAAGTTTTTTTAGTAAATGCAGTCAAACGTAAAGTCAAACGTAAAATTTGTTTACTATTAACCCAAGACGAAAACTAGTTTTTTTATAACAATTTTTTTTAAATTTATTGTGGCAGCTATCATTATAGATTTTTTGAAAATATTGCTACATTCTGTTACTCCTTGTTCATATTCTTCATATGATACCCAACTATATGACATTTTTGATGAATTTTTATTACAATCATACAATTCTTTTGCGCTTGTAATGGGATGTTCATGTTCTTTAGCTAAACTTGCATTTCCTGCCATTCGTTTTAATATGCCACCAATTGTATTGCATGGACCTTTACCATGAGAAGTCGCAAAAAATGCCACTCTGCATCGACGTTATATTTTGTTGCAAAGTTATTTCTATTTTTATATTGTGAGGCAGCTCCATCAGACATTAATATCGCTTTTTTCAACACTATTGTTGTTTTCAAAAAACTCATTAATTTGGCAATGAACACCTGAACCGCAACAGTATCATGATGGAGTACTTCCGATATTATGATGAAGCTGATATTCTTAAGTGTTCCTGATTCTGAATAGTAAACAACGAAGGGATGAATGGGGGCTTGACTATCATTCCAATAACTACACGAATCACAAATTGATAATGACGTATTAAAATGAGCTTGACCGTTCAATATTTTTAATTCTGCAATAACGTTTTCGTTTAATTTGCGTAGGCTTGATGAGCACCGATGATCAGGAAAGGGTTTACAGCATTTGGGCTTGGTGTATTCCATTTTCACTTTATTCATCTTCACAAAATGCAAACTGTTACTAACAGATCTGGAGTAGTGCAATCGTATTTATATACGAAAACAGATATTATAGGTGACCCAGTAGTTATTGGTTGCGTACTTTACAAACAGTTATTATTAGTAAACAAGTAGTAACGACAAACATATTATTTTATAAAACATTTTTATAAAACATTCGAGCAAACTTATGATGTAAATAAAATATAAGGTGAAACTAGTTCTGTAAAGTATCTTTGTCATAAAAAAATATATTCCTAAGATAATAAAACTCGAAAACAAATATTTGATTCTTATATATATTTATATCACTTAGAACATTTAACTCTTTTCTTGAGAACCGTTCGCCCAATCGTTTTGTTGTCAAAAAATGAATTGTATATTTTTGATGAAGCATTCCAATGAACGTATGGTTTTTGCTGGAGAACCATGGACAAATTAAAAAATACGTGTATTTTCCGAAATATTAAGAATTTAAAATAACTCCAAAACCGATGCCTTTAGAATGTTTACTACCAAAGGCTTTTTGATTCAAAATGACTCTCGGCATCTGTTTAGATCATCAGAATACAAATATTTTGAAAATGTTTAAATTTGAATTTTTATAAACAAATTAATCTACCATAAAAAAATTATTTTTCATTTCTCCATCCTGTACTTTTTTCTAAAAGTTGCGTATTAACGTCAAGTTTCTTTAGAAAAAAATTAAAAAAAATTCAACTCTTTTTTTTTAAATTGAAATTTAATGTTTATTTTTAATTTTTTTTGGTCAAAAAAAAATTTTTTTGTACAGTGTATATTTTTTTTATGGTGCATTTTTAATTCCCTACAACTCATTCTCAGACAGTTTTTCTACACAACCAACGGTTTCTGGGCTACAATGCTTCGAATAAAACCTATGCCAAAAGGCATACGCCCTTTTAGAATGTAGCTCATGGGTGTGAAAAATCGCTCCATCTGTGGAAAATGCTCAGTTTGCTAAGCCAAATACGTGTGCAAAGTTTCATTCAAATCAAAAATGGTCGATATTCGACCATCGGTGATTTGGCGCGATCTTGCTCTATAGAGAGAAACGTGTTCTGGAGACTGTTTAATCTCACTCATGTTTCTCGGAGATGGCTGGACCGATTTTCATAAAATCGGTGTCATATGGAAGGTCTAGTTGCCACATAAGACCCTATTCATTTTATTTTGCAATTGGACTATTACTTTGCTTGTTATGTTTAAAAATGTGAAATCTAGCTATTAACAGAACCATATTCTAAAGACTCCTTAAGCTTACTCACTTTTCTCAGAGATGGCTGAACCGATTTAGTGTCAAATGGAAGGTCTAGCTGCCTCATAATACCCTATTGAATTTCATCGTAATCGGACTTATGTATCAAAATGCGAAAATCATGAAACTTCATTATCTCAGAAACTACTGAACCGATTTAAACAATATTGATATTAAATGAACGGGGTCAGGGTTAACTGATGAATTTTATAATGATTGAAAACGAGTTGAAAAGTTATGAAAAGAAATGTGTTACAATAAATTTTAAAATTCACTCGTTTTCCCAAAAATGGCTGGAGTAATTTCAAAAATCTAAGTGCCAAATGAAAGGTTTGCTTGCCCTCTATGGTGACGAACCAGTCTGTGGCTAAAAGCCACCTTAGTAATAAAAAAAAGTTTGGTTGCCCTATAGGTTGTTATTTCATTTGATTGTAATCGAACTTTTATTTCAACCGTTATGTATTAAATTGTAATAATAACGAAAGTCTACTATCTCAAAAATTACACTACTCATTTGAACATAACTACGGGCTGTCTTCCAAACTTACAAGTGACCATTGGAAGTCAGTTTTTTGTTTCACTATTACTTTAGCACAATTATTACATAAAATTTCACATTTTATACTTCAGTTATTACTTTAAACGCATCATCAATATTCTAGAAAGCAAAGAGTGAATGTCCCTTTATTGGATTCTAGTTGGCAATTTAAGGATGTTTTCCAGAAACCGGGAGTGGCAAAATCGGGTTTCAAAATGAAGGAAGGAGTTGACTCCTGGCCTCTACGTTTGTTCTTTTTATACTGTTTTCCAAAACCGGAAGTTACTAGTTGAAAATTTGAAATGGTGGCTGAAGTTTATTGTTAGCAGCTGGGTATCATATTTGACGATATTTGGTCACTTTGAGCTGTTGTTCAGAAACAGAATGTCGCCATCGTAATACCCAGATTAGGCAATGGCTGACCATATTGGGATGTATTTTGGCAACCAGTAATAGCCATCTGGAATTATAATTTTATTTGAGGTCGAATTCTGGCTTCTAGGTAACATCTCGATTTTTCAAACCCATTATGAATGGTGCACGGATGCACCTCAAAAACGATTGGAGTAATATCAATAAGAGCAACTGCGTTATGGAATTTCATATTTCTATACAAAATCATTTGAATAATATCATAAGGAAAGTTTTTTTAGTAAATGCAGTCAAACGTAAAGTCAAACGTAATATTTGTTTACTATTAACCCAAGACGAAAACTAGTTTTTTTATAACAATTTTTTTTAAATTTATTTTCACTTATTTTTGAATTTTTTAAAAAATATTTTCCGGATTTTTTTAATTTTTAACTAAGATTATTTTATTTCTGATACTAATTTTTTAAAACTTTTCTTAGTTTTCGATTTAATTTTTAATTTCTTTTGATTATTTCGATTTTTTTTTAAACTTCGTTTTTGTTTTATGAATCAATTAATTAATCAATTATTTTCGAAACCCTGTTCTCTTGCATAGATATTCAAAATTTTTCGCATGGAGGCACACTTTGTTAAATAGCCCTCTCTTCCTTCTTCTCAAAAAAATCCTACTATAAATAGTGGAAATTAAAATGATATATAATCGAGTCTAACCTATATATGAGTACAGTGACGTTTTGATTATACTACGATTGAATAAAATTTCGCGTCATTTATTTGAAGCATATTTATTTCATGTTATTTGCATGTGTATGTGTATGTGTAAATGTTTGTTCATATGTGTGTGAATGATAAGTTTTAAATGTTCAGTATAGTTGACAACCAAAAATACAAAATACATCCAGTAGAAGTTGTATTTTTTCTGGAAATTGGATTGTTCGAGATTTACACATTTACATTCGAAAAAATAATAAGTTCGAATGAGAAAGGCTGGGTCTCACCGCTAGGCATGCTTGTCATTTTCCTCAGTATGTGAAAGGAGATGAGAAAAAAATCACCGCGCACTTCCCTTCCAGTATGTGTCTGCGCGTAGCAAATGCTTTCACCACACTACTTCTCTCTCCACTCCAAAGTGTCTCAACCAGCTTACAAAGAGACAAACACACTTCCAGCTCACCCCACATCTGATAGAAACAAGAGGGGTGAATCACTCTACAGAGAAAACGCAGAGGTACTCAACAGTGTCCACTGGCAAGTAGTCCGGAAGGTGAAAAAAAATCTACCGGGCAAAAATGTAGTCCTCGTGTAGCTACACTGCGAAAACGAATTCCACCAGAGCAAATTCGACTGGCACGAGCGGCACGAGCCACGCAGTCTATTTTTTTCTTCCAATCTCTTTTCCTCGTCTGCCATGCTCAAAAAACCAACTGTGAATCGCACCGCTCTGCAGTGTAATTATTGTGCGTGATGTCCACACGTGTGAGAAAGTACACCATAGTTCATTGTCGAGTCTCGCAATAGAGAGATTTCAGATTTCACCTCGGTGCCCTCAGGAAACTCAACAGGTAAAAATCGTTTGTCGCTCTCTTCTAGCATGAGCGTTGATTTGCTCTTTAGTGTGCAGTCTAGAGGTTTTCTGAGGAGAAAAGACAAGCATGCCGCTAGGTGGATTAATTTGGGTTTTTTTTATTAAATACCTACTTGAATTTTATCGTAATCGGATTTTTAGTTTCGAGGTTATGTATTAAAATGTGAAAATCACAAAACTTCAATATCTTAGTAACTACACAACTGATTTGAATAAAATTGGTATCAAAAGAACGGGCTTGTTTTTTGAACCATTTGTGAATTAACTTTTCAGTGTTTGGGCATGTAGTTCAAAAGTTATGTAAAGAAACGTGTTTCGAAGACTGTTTAATCTCGCTCACTTTTCTCAGAGATTGCAAGACCGATTTTCACAAAATTAGTGTCATATGGAAGGTCTAGTTGCCCCATAAAACCCTTTTGATTTTTATTGTAATTGGACTTTAACTTTGTTCGTTATGTATAATAATGTGAAATCAGGCTATGAAAAGAAACATTATCCTGAGACTGCTTGAACTCACCCACTTTTCTCAGAGATGGCTGGACCGATTTTTACGAAATTAGTTGCAAACGAAAGGTTTAGTTATCTCATAATACCTTACTGAATTTTATTATAATCGGACTGTAACGTTGTCTTTTATGTAACGAAATGTGAAAATCACGAAACTTCATCATCTCAGAAACTACACAACCGATTGGAACAAAACAGGTATCAAATGAACATGCTGTCTTCAAAACCATCGATGATTTTTACAATGAATAAACATGTGGTCCAGAAGATATAAATATAAATGTTTTCCGATAAGTTTATATCATTCACTAATTCTTGCCTTTTGAAAGGTCTAGTTGCCCCAAAAACCCTATTAAATTATATTGTAATCGGATTTTTAAATAATATGTTATGTATCAAAATGTGGAAATAACGAAAGCTCATTATCTCAAGAACTACACAACCGATTTCAACAAAATTGGTTCTAAATTAACGGGCTACCTAAAAAACCCTTGACATTCGAATTTTATAAAGATTAGACATATGGTTTAAAAGTTATGAAAAGAAATGTGTTCTGGAGACTATTTAATCTTACTCATATTTCTCAGAGATGGCTGAACCAACTTTCATAAAATCAGTATCGTATGGAAGGTCTATTTGCGCCATAAGACTCTGTTGATTTTTGCCTTTCTCCTAGAAAGGTATAGCAATCATTGCAAAAACTAAAGGTGTAAAAGTGCTCCAAAAGGTCGAATGTCGTATATCAATCGACTTAGTTCGACGAGCTGAGCATTTTCTGTATGGGTGTGTGTGTGTATATGTGTGTGTGTTTGTATGTATGTAGCGTTCTCCCAATCTCACTCAATTTGCTCAGAGATGGCTAGACCGATTATCATGAAACTACCCAGTCAGAATTTCATGGAACGCGAGTCGGACCATCGGACCCATCTCTCTCAAAATTCATGCGGGTTGAACGAAATTCGCTCGAAATACACGATCTCTCGTATTGGTGTGAGCGCTGGACGCTCTATTTCTGTTTTTCCGTCTTTCTCTTTTGGCGCCGGGCAGTTGGTTCGCATGAAAACGCTCTTCATTCTCGGACATCAAAACGACGTTGCGTACGTACGTATATATATATATATATATATATATATATATATATATATATATATATATATATATATATATATATATATATATATATATATATATATATATATATATATATATATATATATATATATATATATATATATATATATAATAAAAAATCTACATACCACTGACTGGAATATCCTATTTCGGATCAGCGAGGGGTCAGATTTTTCGTACACAGCGACAATACAGCAATCGCACGCGTTGTCACTAACCAAAACAAATACCGTTTAAGTCGTCCACGCAAAACAGATTTTTTTTTTCTAAATTTCCAACAATCCAACAATTTTTAATTACTAGAGCGGGCTGTATACCGTACCCGGCAACAGTAAACACACAGCAACAGTAAGCCGATGGCTTTTTTCCCGGGTCTCTAGCCCGTATTTAACCCGTTCACTATTTCAATCGCACGCGTAGTCACTTACCAAAATTTTGATAAAATCATCCACTCAAAACCGGATTTTTTTTTATTTTCCACCCATTCCCAATCACTAGAGCGGGATGTTGACCGCACTCGGCAACAGTAAGCCAATGGCGCTTTTTCCCGGTCTGTAACTCGTATTTCACCTGTTCACTATTTCAATCGCACGCGTAGTCACCAACTAAAAGTTCGTTTAAGTCTTTCACGCAAAACCGATTTTTTCAAATGTTTCACTAATTCCGCTAGAACCCGGAAAAAACAAACAGGCTACCCGATGGAGCACCAGCAGTTACCGTTTCCTATCAAATTTTCAGCACTTCTTTTAATACCGGAGCACAAAAATCACTTGGCGCAAGAATTCGGACGGCGACGTCGTGATTCTATGGACCGGTTGTTTGTTTGATCTTGATGTTACCGTATAAAAAAGCAAAACAAGCAAGCAAGCAAACAAAAGCGCGTTGCTCTACCCCGAGTCTGTACGCGATGACAAAAAAGAGCGTTCAACACATACACATCGTGTACGTGCAACGTACGTACGCAACGTCGTTTTGCTGTCCGAGAATGAAGAGCGTTTTCATGCGAACCAACTGCCCGGCGCCAAAAGAGAAAGACGAAAAAACAGAAATAGAGCGTCCAGCGCTCACACCAATACGAGAGATCGTGTATTTCGAGCGAATTTCGTTCAACCCGCATGAATTTTGAGAGAGATAGGTCCGATGGTCCGACTCGCGTTCCATGAAATTCTGACTGGGTAGTTTCATGATAATCGGTCTAGCCATCTCTGAGCAAATTGAGTGAGATTGGGAGAACGC